>NW_008341187.1:3107326-3142876 GCF_000622305.1 Nannospalax galili | reverse complement strand
GGCCGCTCTGCACTGTCCCCGCGCCGCTCCGCGCCCCAAGCCCGGTCTGTCCGCCTCCGGAGCACCTGAGCCACGGCCGGGTCGCCTCCTTTTCTCTCCTCCTTGGCCTCCGGACGCCACCGCCCTCCCGGCGCGGCCCGCCCCGCTGCGCCCCGCCCCTGGGCCCGGCCCTGCCACAGGGGCGCGCACGTACAGTCCGTGCGGGGGCGCGCACGCCGCCCTCTGCCACCCTCCACCTCACACCCGCGCGATACAACGTGGCTCGGCCCCGAAGCCGCTAGGCGTGTCCTGAGAGGCGCGTCCCGTGAGGCGTTCGCCCGGTTCGGCATTCGAACCTTGCTTTCTCGCAGGAATTGCGGGGCGGGGTGGGCCGGGGTCCGCGCTCTCCCCGCCGCGCGTTGGTTCACAGGGGACAGCACGGCCTGTGACCCGGTTCTCCTTGTGGGCTCGGCTGCCCTTCAGTCCGCGGGACCTGCCGCTGTGACAAGCTGGAGCCTCCAGGGGGCGCTGCGGGGAGCGCGGGCGGTGGGGGTGACGCGGCGGGCGCACGTAGGTGGGCAACCCCCCCCCACTACTTCCGTGCGCGGCGGGGCACGCCTGGCGAGTGCTGGTGGTGGGCGGGGCAACCGGCCTATAGGGGACCACGGGGGCTGGCCCGGTGGGAACGCAGCGTCTGGTTCTTGCTGCCACCAACTTCCTACCCCGAGCTGTCTGTCTGTCGTTCCGCTGACAGTAGACTCACAGGAGTCGCCATCCTTAAGGACCAAGACATTCAAGACTACAACAAATCCCTACTTATCACACTTGTCAAGGTCTGGTTTTTAAATGAAGAAAATTACATTTTTCATGGTTGTGTTCTTTGGAATTGGGGCTGTCTGCTTTCCTAAATCACCTAGCTGACATGATCACCTTCTCCCACCTCAAGCTGAGTCTTGCAAGCCAGAAATCTCACAGTCTTCTCTGCCCTTCCATAAGTGGTAACCAGAGAAGGCAAGGAATCAAGTTTCTTCAAATATCCCCTCCTTGCTGGTCTACATGGAATTTGGCCTAGATGTGTAGAGCAAAGCTATCCGCTGTGTGGCGTAGGCATTCCGGAAAGTAGCAGGTGGTTTGGAAGTGGAAGGGAGGGAGGGAGGGAGGGAGGAATGGAGGAAGGGAGGAAGGAAGGAAGGAAGGAAGGAAGGAAGGAAGGAAGGAAGGAAGGAAGGAAGGAAATGAGGCAGTACCAGGTTTGACCTGAAGAGAAGAGCCTTCTTCAGCACTTCTTCAATCACCCCCTGCAAATGGTCTCACACCAGCTTAAGCAAAGTATATACTGGCCCTTCTAGAGGCCATTCACGTGGTGGGAATGATATAAAAAACTAGAGGGCTGGGAAGCTAGCTCAGTAGGTCAAGTGCTTTCAGAGTAGGTCAAGTGCAGCGCCTATGTAAAAAGACAGGTGTAGGCTGCATGGGTATCTAATCCCAGTGCTGGGGAGGCAGCCCACCTAGTCCCAGTGAGGGTCCCCGTCTCAAAAAACAAGATAAATGGTTCCTGAGGACTGGCCGCCAGGGTTTGGCCTCCATGCACAGGTAGACCCATACATACCAAAAACTAACCACCACAAGTCATAAAAGCCTGGGCACAAGACTAGATTGTAAGGGGCAAGTTGGTCGAGCAAATCCAGACAAGGTGGTTGTCTCTGTGCTCAGTGTCAAGCTTAATAGCATCTTACTTCAAGTACTTTTTCTTGCCGAGTTAGATTGGCCTGTATTTGCCTAGCCTAGGACCAAAGCCATGGAAAAGTGGACTAAAGTTTGAGTCGTGTGCTAATTAAAGAAAGCATCATTGGTCAGAGACAAGTGTGAGTGGGGGCTGATGTGCATCTGCGAATCACAAGACAATCAGAATTGCCAGCTGGTCTGTGGTAAGAACTGCCATTCCCTGTTCATGTTGTGCTCCTAGGGACTTTCAGGAGAGGAAGAGCCAGTTCAGATCACCAGAGTCTAAAATCTAACAGCTATCATATTTTCAATACAAATTCATTTGACAGATGATGAATATGACAACAGAAAATGGTCTTTCAGAAGCAGCTGCTCAAGGGCAGATTTTATAACCCCAAGTCAACCCTGTAGTTTTAAAGGAATTATAAAGGAATCTTAAGGCACCCTGGAATATTGGAAAAAATAAAAGACCCAGGTTTTGTTCATATACATAAGGCATATTATTAAAATTATGTGCATCTCAGTGCTTCACATTTTAAGTTACTAAGATTACAATCATTGCAATGTGTGCCCAGCATACAGAATATATATATTCATTCAATAAATGAATAATTCTCCCCCCAAAGCTGAGCCTGCAAAGTACTACATTTGTATTTCAAGCAGCCAGTATTTGGTGGTACTGGTTTGGAGGTGAGGAGCTAGATAGACTTGGGTGGAAATGATAAAGCCATCTTTATCATCCGTCTAAGCTACCTGTGTAACTTTAAGCTAGCGGCATTGGGGTGGGGGTGATGTTAAATTTCTGAGTATAAACTTTTCATTCAGAAAAATGAGATATACATTAAATACCTAGGAGAAACCAGTTTTAGCAACCCATAGATGAGCTCAATTCAGTTCTCCTGTACTCTGCTGGAGTGATAGCAAAGACAGCTAATGCCTCACTAGGAGCCACTGAATTCTAAAGGAGCTGTTGGCAACAGACAAGCGCAGTTACTAAATTGTTCTGGTCAACAGCTGTTACTACAGTACAAGAAATAATAGCACCGTATCTTCTGATTGGCTTGGGGTTTTTTGTTGTTTTTTTTTTTTTCCTTAAAGTTCCTGAAAACCCAGATAATTACATGAAGGCCATATGATGTTTTTGAATTTTAAAAACTCCATGTGTGGGGGAGTGGAGATCAGTCTCCATAAAAAAGCAACATCTTTTTAGTGACACATCCAAAAGAAAATAGAAGTTTGCACTTATTTCTAGGAATAGCCTGGTTCTTAAACAATTTGAGTATCACTTAGCTCTAACATGGATTTTCTGTGCTGAGTTAATGTTAATTAGCTCTCATTCCCTGGGGAAATTCCTCCCCTTGGGTGACAGACTCCAAGATGATCTCCTCCTCCATCCATGCTTCCCAGGAGCCCTGTATTCCTGTAACTTTCTCTCCTTGAAATTGATAGAAACTATAACTTGTTTCCAATCAGTTGGATATGTCAATACCCCATGATTCAAAAGACTATGATTGCCTCTTCCTCTTTTGACTTTTCTGAAGCAAGGTGTGCTGGGAGGCCCACACAGTAGGGAACTGAGAGCATCTCCTAGACAATTGAGGTAGGAATTGACCCTCAGTGCAATGCCCCAAAGGAACTGAAAGCTGCCAGTGGCCACCTATGTGAATGCAGAAGCCAGTCCTTTCCCACTTGAGCTTCAGATGAGACCCCATAACCCTGGCCAACACCTTGAAGTGCAGCCTCACAAAGACACCTTAGAGCAGATCCCGCCACTAAGCCGTGCCCTGGTTCAGAGCATATGTTACATAATGTTTGTAGTTTTAAACCATTAATTTCATTTAGCAGTAGATAATACCCCACACCATACATTTTTTCATCTAGACAAGAAAGACATACTTTCCCTCTACTCTATAACGTTATTTTGAGGGCTAAATAAGTGAATACCTGTACCGGACTTACCACGATGCCCAGCAAATGTAAGCACTTAGCAGTGTTGGACGCCCTTTTCTCGGCCAGATCCTAGATGGTAGAAGTACAGAAAGACCTTCCAGTGCTGCTTCAAGCCCACATGGAAAACTGTGACACGGGCTCAGGCACAGGGCCCATTGGTGCGCTACTGCACAGCAACTTTATTGGAGAGCCTGGCAGGAGAGCCTGGATGCTCCTCTTCACAGAGCTGAGGCTTGGCCTCTCCATGGCCTGGAAGGTGAGGAAGAAGCTGGAGAACAAGGTCATCTGTGGGTTATTCTTCAGTGCCATTGGCAAATTTTCTGGAAAAATCCAGGAACTACTGAGCCAACATGTATAGTAAATGCCTGAGGGACAGTGAGTACCCCATTAGGATTTGTATCTAAAACCTCTCTCAGGCCTGATTGTGCAAACCTGTGGCTTCAACAGTGTCTGTTGTGTATCTCATTTATTGCTGTATCCCCAGGATCTAGTATGGTATAGTTGGTTGTAACTGTTGATTAAGTGACATTTGTGTTTTACCAAAAATTATACCTTGTTCCTTCATGGAACACACTTTTCATAGGTCTCGCTTGACTTTACACTTTGACAGTAAAGGAAGTGGTGCATCATGAGATTGATCTAGAAGCTTACCTGTCCACAGCTACCTTGGTACATTCCTGAGAGTAGAAGCAAGCTAATCATCGAGGTCAATAGATTATTTTAAAAAATGTTTTATTAATTCTTTGAGAATTTCATACAATATATTTTGATCATATTCACCCAATTCCCCCCTTTAATTCTCCCTAGATCCACCCCTAACTTCTTGTCCACTTTTACAAATTTTTATTTGTAAACCCATCAACTCCAATTTGTGCTATCCATATACATTTGAAGTTGGGGCCATCCACTGGAGTGTGGTCAGCCACACCCTTAAAGAAATCTGCTTGTCCATCCCCTAGAAGCCACCAGCTGTCCAAAACTCATTAGAAGTCTGGGTTCATGAGCCCCTGCCCACTCCATACTGGAATGTTGACTGGTTTGATCTTGTGCAGGCAACCAGAGCTGCCGTGAGTCATGAGTACAGTGGTCCTGTCATGTCCCCAGCCTCTGGCTCTTATAGTCTTTCTGCCTCTTCTTCTTCAGTGGTCCCAGATCCTTGGGGGGGAGGGGTAATATGGATATCCCATGTGTGGGTAATCACTTCACAGTCACTTATTCTCTACGCTTTTACCTGTTGTGAGTTTCTGCATTAACCACCATCCACTACACAGAGAAACTTTTCTGATGAGGTCTGAGATGTGCACTAATCACTTTACTCTTAGGCCTGCAAGAGGTCCCAATAGATTATTTTCAACTTCATTTGAATGCCAAAGAAAGGCTTTGTAAAATAGAATATTTTATCTATGGCTCTGAAATGAATTGATTTAGAATATGGAAGATAGGGCTAGACAAAAGAATGGTGTGGGGCCAGAGAGGTGGCTCAATAAGTAAATATGCTTGCCACCAAGCCTGAGTTCAGTCCCTGGGACCCACATGGTGGAAGGACAGAACCAACTCCTCTAAGTTGTCCTTTGACCTCCACATACAAGATTGCATGTGCACCCACCCCCATATACACAAAATAAGTAAATGTGCTTTTAAAAATTAAAAAAGATGTGTAAACAAGTCAATAATTTGGGATTGGTACTAATGATCACTCAAGCAAGGTGAAGCCGTTATGCAGGACTCTATCACATAAATCCTGAAGGTAGAAAATGTAGACTTGCAGTATTCACATCCAAAGGAGAGCCAGATGTCCCCTGATAGCAAGATAGCTAGAAACGAAGTATAGCTTTTCTGGCTTGCTTCAGTAGGCAAAGATAAAGGAGAACACAATCTCCTTTATGATCAGCTTCGAAGCTAAAACTGGTCCCTGGCAGACGGCCTCCTGAATCCTCTCTGAACTCATTTTTCCTTGAGAAAAATAAAGCCCCATGGCAGATGTGTGTCTTCTTGTCTCTTCCTCAAGGTCAGGAAGTACAAAGTTTCCTACAGGTGTGAAAGTTAAGTGCTGTGGATGGGACGTGAAGTTATTGATTTGTCCATTTGGTAGTTAAGAGGTCTGGAACTACCGGTTAACACCTGAAAGGACGGTGTTGCATTAAGGGCTATGGATGGTGGTGTTGGAAGAGTATCCGAGACACAGCAATGGGAAATTCTTGGGCTTTGGGATGGTTATGATGAAGGGGGAGATAGAATCCAGCTTGAATGTTTATCTCCTGTTTGTTGCTAGCATGGTCTCTGCTGAGAAGCTCAGTTTTCAAATCAGCAGTTCTAAGACTGTGTCTGCCCCCCATCCCTCGAATGAATTACACACTAAGATATGATGTAATCAAACTTCCATAGATAAGTCTAAGTCATCCTCAGTTGCCTTGACATCCAAGGGCAGAGCTTCCCTCAGGTAGAAGTTCCTTCGAATTTCTGGCACAAACAGCTAAAGTACTCTTTGCTTTTGTCTCTCAGAAGGTTAGTCTGGCTTCACAAGTATTTCGTGCTCCCTGAGGCATCATGACTCCTCATATCACCCGTATTTCCGTATTTACAAATAGGATGGGCTGTGAGATCCATTTCTGAGCCATGCCTCCTCTAGGACCACTTACTCCATGTAATGTGACTTACCTAACAAGATCCTGAAGCCAGCCACACTCCAAACACAGCTAGATGCACCCTAATTTGACTTGCACATCATATATCCAGTGTCTAATTTCATTTCCACTCAAAATGGAAATATCAGAAGCAAGCCCACACAAATCATTTAGTAAGGCCCATGTATTAGTCAGCGTTCTCTAAAGAAACAACTAGTAGAATGAAAATATATATAGAGATTTATCAGCTTAGCTCACAGGATAGAGTCTGAGTAGTCCAACAATGGCTGCACCACACTGGAGAGGCTGAGAATTCGTAGTCGCTCAGTCCACAAGGCTGGATGTCTCAGTATTCCCAATCTGGCGCTGAAGGTCTGACAAATTCCAAAAGATCAGCTAGTCTCAGTCTACAGCAGCAAGACGAGCTCACTAGCGAGAAAGAAGGCAAGCAGCAAGAAGCCTGGCGTTCTCCTCTGCCTAGGCCTTTTATACCGGGGACCATCAGAAAGTAACACCCACATTTAGGGTGTATCTTCCAGCTTTAGATGATCCAATCAAGAAGATCTCTTTCATTCCAGTTAATCCCAGATCCAATCAAGTTGACACCCAGGATTAGCCATCACAGACCATGACTCCACAACCTGAATTCCCTGCATTTTGCGGGGGGCAGGGTGCTTAATCTGTCCCCAAGTCCCTCTCAGACATCCAGAGTTTCATGAGCTGGCTGCACCCTGATTCTGCCCACCCATTTCTCAGTATACTCTATTTAGAGCAGTATTATAAACAACATATGTCTATTTCTTTGCTTCCTTAGTGAGGGCACACAGTGTTGTTCCTAAGAGAAATAAAATGAGCTGGAGCCTCCACACTACAATAATTTCAGCTTCTTCCCTTGTTTAAATGCATAATATTTATAAAAGAACATAAGCATTTGTGAGAAAGAAGAAAAAGAAACGAGATGCAAATAGTATTTTGGAGGGTTAGCCTGGATGCAAACTACATTACCTTGTTTCAAACTGTCATTATAACAACTTACTACATCTGATATAATTGTTGTGGAAGCTAATGGTTCAGAGGACCCTGACTTGACATGGTATGATTGCAACATCGAATCATTCTTACTTATCCTAAGGTGTCTGAAGAAGTATGAATCATCTGGGATGTGGGATAAGCACTCAAGCACCCAATTGGGGGAGATCTGGTCAAGAAAATCCTCTACATTGTTTGGGGCTCTGAGGTTTGGGCAAGGATGGGAATATCCGTAATACCTTCCAGCTCCAGGCGGCTGTTGCAGAACTCATAGGCACGCTGAGCCAGGAGGGCTACAAGTGAACTGCACTGCAGATTCCTATTTTCTACCTTCTGATCTCACTCTGCCTTGGAAATCTTGGCTTGGACATTGTTCTTTTTCTTTGCTATATTCACAAAAAAAAAAATACGTTCTTTTTCAAAAAGGTCATATGAACCCATGTCAGCTAAGGCAATAGTTAGTGAGAAACCCTTTGAGTTTTCACATATATATTGCAGTGCTAGGAATCAAATCCAGGGCCATGCGCATGCTAGACTGATGCTTTCAACTGTGCTAAACCCGCAGCCCAGGAGCCCTTAGATTTGCATAATACATCTAAAATTATTTCATACTATCTTATAACCAAGTATCATAACTTGACTGTTATTCTCATGTATGGACCAAGGTACCCCTGCTTAACACTTGGGCAAATAGACATAAATGGGATACCTAAGGTATCTTAAAACTGGAAGTGGGGCAGGGATCTTCTGATGCTATGTTCATTCTTTTTCAGGTAGAGCTGAGTTCTCAAGGAAAAAAAATCTACCAAATCAATTGAAACCTAGAGATTATTAATCCCATCATTGTACAATGGCCACATGTCTCTTTGAGGATGTGATGTTAATCATTAGCTGCGGAGAACAGCTGGGACATATCTGCCTATTTGGCATCTATACCACTTTGATGGAGAGCCTTTCACTAAAATATATGAAATACTTGGTAGCTAACGCTGACTTTTTCAGTGTTTATTTTCCTTCAGGAATTCTGTAGCTCACAATCTATAAATCCCTATAGGGACTACTTTTGTAGTGTTATAACAATATGGAGGCTGGTTCCTTACTTCTTAGTAAAATAGAGTGTTCTCAGGATGACAGGATTTTTTTTTTTGCTTTCACTATTTTCATGGCTCAATTTTTAAAATACAATATTTTTATTCTTTAATAATTTCATTCAATATATTTAGATTACATTCACCCTCCACTCCTCCTCCCAAGTCCTCCCAGATCTATTCCCGCCTCCTTACCTGCCCCCAACTTCTTCCATGTCCTTTAAAGGGGATAGAGAATTAAAAGAGACTTTGGTGGTAAAAAGGTTAAAAATTCAATCCTACTGGCATCTGGGATGTGTGGGCCAAGGACAAGGAGTTCTGTGGAATGGGAAACACCAACGACGACAGTGTAGACAAGTGGATTGTAGATGAGGAAACAAAAAACAAGACACATTCTTCACATGTTTGCAGTGATGCTCAGGCTGGTGGAATAGAAGAAGGACAGTTTCTCATGTTATTGATGGACCCTCCAAAAAACTTCTGTGGGGCTTGAGAAATGGTTCAGAGTTCAGTCCCTAGGACCCACATTGCATGGCTCGCAATCTTGCACCCTCCTATAACTCCAGCTTCAGGAACTGAATGCTCTCCTGATCTCTGCACTGCACTCACATGCACACTACACACACACACTCTCCCACACACACACACACACACACACACACACACACGCTAACAAAAGTAAAATCTTTAAAATGTCATATGTATTCTGATAATATTTTGCTATATTTAGAATTTAGGTAACAGAGATCTTATTTGTGCTATTTTATACACAAATCCATTTAAATAACAAACCATGCTACAGTAGAGTTCTACCATAAACCTCATAACAAAGAAGCATTAATTGTACCATAGGAAGTCCTTGAGAATATTTTTGGAAACAAGCCATTTAACTTTTTAAAATTTTTTCTAAGCTGGGCATGGTGGCACATGTCTGAAATCCCATCACTTGAGAGGCAGAGGCAGATGGATCTCTGTGAGTTCAAGGCCTTTCTGGTCTACGTAATGAGTTCCAGGCTAGTTGGGGCTACAGGGAGACCCTGTCTCAAAAAGACCAAAAAAGGGAGGCTGGAGAGATGGCTTGGAAGTTAAGAACACCGGTTGTCCTTGCAGAAGACCCAGGTTTGAATCCCATCACCCACACTGTAACTCCAGTTTCAGGGGATCCAACAGCCTCTTCTGTCCTCTGCAGGCATTGCATGACACATGTGCACTTACCTACATACAGGCAAAATACACACATACACATAAAAATAATAAAATATTTTTTAATAAAAACCAAAAAATTTTCTACATCTCCTACAGACATGATGTTTACTGACACTGCTTCTGCAATTTTCACTGACAAATATTCATTAATACTTGATTAAGATTACTATCAACATTAGACTTAATGAACTGCTGAAGAAGCAAAAGTATGGAATTTACTATAATTCAGAAGCCCTGGGGGATAAAAAAGCAATGCAGTTAGAATCAGCCCCCAAATCCACCCTCTTTGAGAATGCACTGTCACAGGGAAGGACACAGGTCTTGTGTTAACCAGAAAGGCCTCACGCTCCTCTGATCTCCCCCAACCTGTTTGCCTCTGGCTGTGTGAGCCATGTTCTTGGCCCAGCTCTTTCTGCCTCAGATGCTGTTGGCTGCCTCCTGCTCTGGCCTGTGCCAGGCTGGCCCTAGTCCATTCCCTTAGTTGTGACCCTCTGCCTCACAGCCTTGTTCACTCAGTCAGCCTCATCTTCCTAACTCTCTTGTCAATGAAAAAGACAGCCATGCTGAAAGACTGAAGACCAGCTGGGTATGGTGGCTCATCCCTGCAGTCCCAGAGGCAGAAGAACTGCTGAGATATTAAGGCCAGCATAAGTAGTTAGTTCCAGGCCAGCCTGGGCTACAGTCTGAAGCACTGCCTCAAAAACAAAAAATAAGAAAAAAAATCACACTCTAAATGTTTTTTTTTAGTTAATGGGATCATACAATTATTAACTACCTGAAGACATCTTATATAGCTGTCTACTGTCTTCTTCTTTGAATAAATTTTATTTAAAGCAAGACTACATGAAGTAAAATTCATATACTAGACAGAGTACTACCAAGAAGAAGGGGAAAGAAACAAAAGACATTTACAGAGAACTATTGTGCGTATCAAAGATTATACCAAATTTCATTTTTAAGGTTGGCATTGGACTCTTTGTGCTCCTGAGTTAATAATGGCTCAGCCACTCGGGATACCAAGCCACCAGGCTAGAACCAGCTTAGTGGTCAAGCATCTGAAGATATGAACTAAGGCTAATCTTGCTGATTTCCAGCTAAGATTCCAGCACTTGAAAAGCTACTTTTACACCCCAAATTTTCATATTTGCTTTGGCTCCTTTGGCCTAAGTTTTTTAATGTATTTTTTCACATTTTCACAGAAGGAAGAGGTCTGTTTTTGTGCTTGTGTGTATGCTCACACATGTGCAAGTGTGTGTGTGTGTGTGTGTGTGTGTGTGTGTGTGTGTGTGTGTTTTGTGGGGGCTAGTTGTGTTTTGTGGGGGCTAGAGGGCAACTTTTTGTATTGTTCCTCAGGCACTGTCCATTACCTCCTCCTTTTTTTTGAAAGAGAAATTCTCTCACTAGCCTGGAACTTGCCAAATAGGATAGGCTGGGTCCTGAGCCATAGGGATCCGCCTGTCTCTGTAGCCCTTGCACTGGGAGCACAAGCGATTCTGTTTTTAAGCATGGTTCTGGAGACTGAACTCAGGACCTCATTCTTGAAAGTCAACCACTTTACCAGCTGTTGCCTCCCCTGCCCAGAAAGTCTATTTTCAATAGAATCATTGCACTTTTTTGTCTGTTTTGTTTTTTGTTTTGACAGGGTCTCCCTATACAGCCTGCCTGGAACTCACTATGTGGTCCAGGCTGACCTCGATCTCATGGAGATCCACGCCTCTGCCTCCCAAGAGCTGGGATTAAAGGCAAGAGCCATGGCGCCCAGCGTTCATTGCATTTAAGTGTCTGATAGGGAAATTCTGAATATACTTGGGAGTGCAAAGAGATAGCATAGTAAATTTACCCTGCTTTAATGATTATGACCTCATGGACTATCTTGTTTCAAATGTACCCTTTGGTCTCTCCACCTGCACTATTTAGAAGCCAACTCTAGGCATGATGTTATTTTCTCATGTATGTCTAAAAAAGGTATAGACTTTCTGTACATGTCCCAGTGGCATCACAACGTCTTTATAATAACTCATACAACACATCAGGTCAATGTTCATGTACTCCCAATTGTTTTGTATAAGTTTTCCAAGTATTTTTTAAAGTCAGAAACAAAATTAAATCCTGTTATACTTAGTTGATGTGTATCCTAAATCTCTGAAAGCAGAGCTATCATTTCCATAGAGTTAAATCTACTTCTTAAGCATCTAAGTTTCAACAATATATGAATTCTTGTCATTACCATTACAGTCAAGACAGAATGTTTCTATCCCAAAACTTTTCTTGCACCCCTTTGTTTTCAGCCCTTCTCCCCACCTGTAAGCCCTGGCAACCTCTCATCTGTTTTTCATCCCTATAGATTTTCCTTCTCCCCGCTGTCAAACCAATGCAGTCACAGAACAGAGCTCCCTTGGAGTATGCCTGCTTTCCTGTAGCACAACGCATGTTACTCTATGCATTAGCAACATCTCCCTTCCTATGGCCAGGCAGTATTCTACTATGAAAATGTGCCCCAATTTGTCTCATAATCTATGTGTTGAAACTTTAGGTAATTTTGGGATCCATGCATAAAATTTTGCATAAACCAATGTTTTAAGTTAACTTAGGGAACTATCTAAGGTCAGGACTTCTGGGTTATATGGCAAATATATTTTCAGCTTCATGTGAAGTCACTAAAGTACTATTTTACAATGTACCATTTTGTGTTCTCACCAGAAATGAATAACAGTTTCAGTTGTTCTGCACTGCCAGAATTAGACACGGTCTGGTTTTCCTTCTTTAAACTTCCAGCTTTGTAAGACGTACATAATGGTATTTCATTTTGGCTTTAATTCAGATTCTCTAATAAGCAATGATACGATTTTGCATGTGCTTAGTTGATGTTTACACCTCTTTTTTGATGAAATATTAATTCAGTTTTCTTGCCTATGTTTTATGGATCAGTTTTGAGAGTCCTTCATATATTCTAGATAAAAGATATTCATTGGATATGTTTTAAAATTTTACTTCAAGACTATAGACATTCATTCTCTTAATAATGAATTTTAGAAGCAAAAATTTTTAGTTCTGATAAAGTCCAACTTAATCTAAGTTTTCTTTTTAATTTCTAAAAATTGTTACTGAAGAAAGCCAGTGTTATAGCACACATAGCACTTAGCTGATGTGTCTCTACAAAGTTCCTCTCACTCCAAATCCTTTCTCTTTCTCTCCTTTCTCCTTTATAACCCTTTAAAATTTGCTCACTAAAATAACTAGGTTGGGGGCTAGGCTGATAGCTCAGCCGTTAAAGTGTTTGTTGCACAAGCATGAGGACCTGAGTTCAAGCCCCATCGCTCACATAAAAAGCTGACTGTGGTAGCAGGTTCTTGTACTCCCATCACTGGGGAGGTAGAGGAAGGAGGTTTCTTGGGCTCACTGGCCAGCCACCTTAACTTAGTCAGTGAGCTCCAGGACCCATTGCTTGCCACACAAACATGAGGACCTGAGATCAAGTTCCAGAACCCACATAAAGCAGTTATGACAGAACACAACTATAATCCAGTACTCCTAAGGTGAGATGGGAGGTGACAACAGAATGGACTATGGGCCAGCAAACTTGGCAGACACAGCAGCAGTGAACAAGAGACCATGTCTCCAAGTGAAAAGTAAGGACTAGTAAATAATGTTATCTTCTGATCTCCACATGAGAGGCATTGTGGTACACACATGCCAGTATTCAAACACGACCATACACACACACACACACACACACACACACACACACACACACACACACACAAATGACTTAAAAAATAGGCAGACAGATCCTATAGAATGGCATTGTAGGTTGACCTCTGGCCTTCAAGTGGACATGCACACAAGTATACACATACCTGCACACACGTAAGTAACTAGGTTGTTTATCTACCAAGGTCTCTCTTAGCCTAGAGATTCTAGTTGACTATCATGCATGTATTTGCTGAAAAATGGGAATTAGCCCTAGAGGCTTTATGAAAGTTAAGGTCAATTTTTAGCAAGAATGTTCCATAGGTTTCTTCAGTAGAAGTCAAAATGTCTAATACTCAGACTTTGGCAAATATAAGCAATCATTGAGGATGATGGTTATTAATTTATTTGTTTGTTTTTGAGTCAGGGTCTCCCTTGTAGCTCCAGCTGGCCTGGAACTCACTATCTAGACCAGGCTGGCCTTGAGCTCACAGAAATTTGCCTGCCCCTGCCTCCCAAATGCTGGAATTAAAGCCATGCACCACCACACCCAGCCATTAAGCAACAAATGCTGTAAACTAATAGTCGTTCTTGAAATTTTTATCTTTTATTATAGTTTGACTAAAATATTTTCACAATGCCTTTCAGTATGATAAACAGTATTTAAATGACCTAAATAGCTTATTTGGCAGATTGTTCTTCTGTTTTTCTATTTTTTCTCATGAAGTTCCTACAGTTTTAAGTCAGAAAATAACTTGTCTAAAATCATATACAGTCAAGAAGTGAGAGAGTCATGTGACTTTGGGTCTCATGTCCTTTAGATGAGGAAATAGGTCTTTCTTATCAACTGTATGCATTAACTGACTCATTTGAAAATTCTCAATAACAATTGTTATATTCCAAGCTCTGTTAAAATACTATGTTATAATGAATAAAAATGGCATTATTTTAGGCAGTATGAAGTTTAAAGTATAGAGGGAGAGGTGGGCATGAAGTTCATAGTGGCATAAATATATAAATACTTCCACCTGTGATAAGGCCTCTCATATTTTTGTTTTATATATGCTTTGTAACATTTTGTGATATACTCTTAAATTGTTGTTGTACCAGTTCTCCATCCCCCATCACAATTTTATGAGACTTAGACTGTCACAGAAATGAATATACTTCCTCCCCAACACATACATAACCTCTCTTCATTACTGAGAAAAATGCAGAGCATCATGAAATTACCTTCATTGTTAAAATACATACTGAACTTCTGTGTATTCCCATTTGTCATAGTTTTTATCAATCAATACAAATCTAGGCATACTGTTACCTGTAAAGTGAAAGAACCCCTTTTCTCCCCAAGTTGGTTTTGGAAAACAAATATACCATTCTTTATCTCTAAGAACAAAATTTAACTGTCCCTAAAATCGACATATCAGTAATATACCAATATCGTAGAAACCAGAGAAGAACTAAAATGTTTATTCAATGAGCAGTTGAAATTTGGAAAAATGCTCAGAACACACACACAGACGCACAGACACACACACACACACACACACACACACACACACACACACACACACACTTTTCACAAAGAGTATCATTCAAAGTACCCAAAACCAAGCTGAGTGTGGTGGTGCACACCTATAATCCTAGTACTTGGAGACAGAGACAAGCAGATCTCTGAGATTGAGGCCAGCCTGGTCTACATAGAGAGTTCCAGACCAGCCGGGGCTACAAGGAGCCCCATTTCAAAAATAAAGTACTTAAAGCCTGCATTCTCTTATGCATAGTTCTTTTGAATGTAGCTTTCTAAAAATATCTTAAGCAACCATTGTTGAGCCTAGACATTGAAATATGACAGTGGATTGAAATAAGGACATACATCAAAAGCAGGAAGAAATAATTTCCTGAGAGTCTTGGGGAAGAAGAGCCAGTAAGAAACTTCAAACCGAAATACTTTAGGAACCATGTCCATCTTGTGCCTGTCATTCTTAACAGCTGCACTGTTGTGGATGTTTATGACACTCACAGCATGTAAGAAAATGTTGATGTGGTTAGTGAATTCTGTTCAAGGACATAATAGACTGTTCATTTTGCTTCAGAGACTTTAATCAGACAACTACCTGCAAGCATAAGAATACATAGGAAATATTAAATTAATTTCTATTCCTAATGGTTGTGCTACTTATATGAATGCTGTCTTAACAGAGCAGAGAGGAAGGCAAGCATCATCACAATGTGGTTTCATTGGCTAGTTTAACCTGCTGGCTTATAACAGCAATATTCCCTGATCAATATCAAACTTATTTTGTTGTCTTCAGTTTGATGAATGATTTACTTAAAAATTAGCAACATAGGCAGTTTTCTGGATAGTTCTGTGGCTAGCTGATCACAGGCCCAATGGGTACAGCCTGCTCAAAAGGAACTATGATGAATAAAGATGTGCACATGTTTGTTTGTGTCTATTAGTGTGTGTTATTTGATAAGTGTCATTCCAAATCACTTGTGCAGTCTGGACTGGGTTGTTTGTTTTCTATCTCCTAAGGTGAGATGGGAGGTGAAGACATGATAGTCTCCCTAGAAGCTCATGGGGCAGCAAACTTGGTAGACACAGCAGTAGTAAACAACAGACCCTGTCTCAGAGTGAGAAGTGAGAAGCAATACCCAAAGTTGTCTTGTCTTCTGACCTCCACATATGGGCATTGTGGTATACACATGCCAGCATTCACACATGAACATGCACAAACATGCATGCATGCATGCCATGCACGTGCACTTGTGCACGTGCAAACACACACACACACACACACACAGAAATTATTTCAAAAATGTACAGATGGCTCCTAAGGAATGACATCATAGATTGACCTCTGGCCTTCACATGGACATGCAAACACAGATGTGTGTGCATGCACATGTACACACACATAAATAACCAGGTTGTTTGTCTAGCATGGTCTCCCCTCACCTAAACACTCTAGTTGCTGTCATGAATGTATTGGCTGAAAACTGAGCATTAGCCCTAGATGCTTTAATAAAGTTAAAGTCAGTTTTTAGCAAGAATTTTCCATAAATTTCTTCAGCAGAAGCTATAATATCTGATACTCAGACAGGAATATTTCCTTAATATTCAGGAATATTAAGGAAAATGGCCATTAATTTTTGTTTGTTTGTTTGAGACAGGGTCTCCCTGTAACCCCAGCTGGCCTAGAACTTGCTATATAGGCCAGGCCGGCCTTCATTGCACAGAGATCTGCCTACCTCTGACTCCTGAGTCCTGGGACTAAAGGTATGTACCACCATGCCCAGCCAAATAGCTTCTTATCTTTTTTAAAAAATTAGCCAGGCATGGTGGCGTACTCCTTTAATCCCAGCACTCGGGAGGCAGATGCAGGCGGATTTCTGTGAGTTCAAGGCTAGCCTGGTCTACATGAGTTCCAGGACAGCTTGGGCTACAGGGAGACCCTGTCTCAAAAAGACCAATATATATATATTTGTTTTTATTTTATGTGAATGGATGTTATGTCTGCATGTATATAAGTGCACCTGTGTCATGCAGTGCCCTTGGAAGCCAGAAGCAGGTATTGGATCCTCTGGAACTGGAGTTATGGATGGTTATTAGCTGCCCAGTGGATGCTGGGAACCAAACTTGGGTCTTCTACAAGAGCAGCCAGTGCTCTTAACCACTGAGTCATCTCTTCAGCGCCCCCCAACCCCACCCCAAATAGCTTCTTTTGATGAAGTTCAATTCTATGTGTTTGGGGAAAATATTTTTGTGTTTATATGGATATTCAAATACATTGCCTTATAATTTTTCATTGATTGAAGTTATTGCCTTTTCTTTAATATAAAAAACTAGGGGTATTTTTGATGATTATATATTAAGGATTGTCTTAGATTTGCTTGTGGAAGAAGTTTTGCCCCAGGAAATTCTTTTGTTTCTAAGAAGTAGAATGATTTCCTGAAAATGTCTTTTAAATTCTTTACTTTCTACAAAGTATCTATTCTAGCCCCAGCTCTTTCTGCAAGAATCGTATAATTGTTTCTTAGTTGGCAACATAGACTAATAGCTACTTACTTGCCAGTGAGTACATTCTTGACTTCTTTGTCACATAAATATCTATTAAAAGCTCAATTAGGGAACAATGTCTGTGAATTATTTTAAAAATGTGCATTTCATCCATTCCTTCATATTTTGTTCCCACCATGTCTGTCAAGTTAAATAGTTTACAAAATCAGTTAATGGAATAAATTAACAAAATAAAAAACATACTTCCAGAATACATTGGTTTGGCCCCTGAATTGCATTTGGTGGGATTCCCTGGACTTGCCTGGTAATTGTTCTGTGGTGTCCTATGCATGCTGCTATGGACCTTACACCACTTGCTCCAAAGTATTTCAACATCTCTGGTGCTCAGTTATAAGGAACAGAGTTGATTATCTTGAGACACTGATTTGTTTTCATTTTTGTGCCTACATGAATTATGTTAGCAATCAGATTTCCCTCATTGCAGTGTCAACTCAGGGTACAGCTCCTGCTTAAAATGATATGATCTTATCTTTTTTGTGTCTCATTTCTACATCTAGTTTTTTCCATGTGTTTTGTTTGTCTGTTTTTCTTTCATGTAATCTGTAGTTGACAATTTGTAGGTACATTTTATTAGTAGTGTGTCAGTATGTTTTATGAATCCTTTTAATGATCTTAAATGTCTTTTCCAATCAGATGCTAATAAAGACAAATTTTAATTCATCAGTTAACAAAATATTAAGTCCATTGTGCATAGAATTTGTTGTAATTTCTGCTTTTGAAAGATCCTGAGCCAAATACTGTTATGGGGGAATACTTGTTGGTTCTTCTAACCATTTCCTGCCTTATTCTGAAGGGCAAGACATTTTTCTGGACTCTGTTCCTCTGGGAAATGTGGAGCACTCCAAAGATGGGCAACCAAACCAAGCTGTTCTGATCATTGCACCCAGAGGCATTTCTTAGGGTGTTTGTTGATTTGAGAAGGGTGCAGTTGGGGGGGGGCAGCCTTTCCTTGTGATGGAATTGAGATGTGAAGCTTGGGAACCATCAGTGATCATATTTCTGTCGCATGGAGAGAGCCTGGCTCACTGTGAGAAAAAGCTGGCACAGAGCAAAGAAACAGTGAGTGAGGGAGAGAAAGAAGCGAGAAAGATCTGGCATCATCCAAGTTCCTGGTACTGTACGTTCTTGAGATTCAGCATTGAATGTTTGCCCTCCTGATGCTTTAATTCACTTCTTTTTTATTTGTGGGTGCAAATTTGATCTCTGTCACAGTCAAGCAAGCTCCTTACCGAGCCATGTTTCTTCCTGTTCTGTTCTGTGTTAGGCAGAACCTAGGCACCGCGGGGCTTCCCTAGCAAACCATTGCACCTACTCCTCAGGCTGCAAAGACAGGAATCACTCTTCCTCTTGGAAAGACTGTACCTGCCTCCAATATGTAGTTAAAGAAAACAAGCTTTGTCTCTTAGAGATTTCATACATGAAACATTTGAGTATTATTTTGCATAGCATCAGTATTTCAGACATTTTTCAGGAATCTCACATTCAAATTGTTTGCTCTTTTTGTTTGAGTCAAAAATTGGACCCAGGCGATGGTTTCCGAAGATTTGGGGAGTTGGCTTCTAACATTTTCCACAGAGAACCCCTAGCTGAGTGTGTGGAGTGAAAAGGACGTGATTTTAGGTCGGGCAGCCACAGATCTTGATTTGCAATTGATCTAGTACCTCAGTCTCTCCCAGTTCCCTCTAGGCATCTTGTAAAAACAATAGCATCCACCTAGCAATGCTGTTGCAGAAAATATGTATGAACCCTGAAACAGTAGCTCCATACACGTCAGCTTAAACATCTCTAACCCCCAAATCCAAAATCTGAAATGCTCTACGTTTTCAGAATTTTTGAGTATAAAAAGATACCATAAGTGAAATTTTCCACATGTGACTGGGCACAGTCAAACACAGGCACACTAAAAGTACTGCACAAAATTATCCTTAGGCTGTGCTTGGTAGTGCACACCTGCAATCCCAGCACATGGGATACAGTCATGAGAATTGGTATGAGGCCAAGGACAGTCTGGTCTGTATAGTAAGTTCCACTCTAGCCAGGGCACAAAACAAGACTCGGTCTCAAAAAATAAACAAATAACAAAAACCCAAATTACTTTCAGTCTATTTATATAAGGAATAAATGAAATACAGATGAACATCATGTTTAAATTTCAGTTTCATCCCTAAGATATCTTACTACATATATGCAAATATTTTGAAATCTGAAAAACCATGATAAGTCCAAACACTTGAGGTCTCAGATGATAGATACTCAGTCTATACTAAGTGGGAACTGTTGTCATCATGTGGCTTCCTGTGGAAAGATGTTTCAAAACTGTAACAATTTGCCTTCAGCTTTTTTACAGACTCCATTTCCCCCCAAATATTCATTTACATAAGCTATATCTGTGTTCTTGATATAATTATCAATCACTTCATCACTTTTTGCAGAAATATCCTTACAATATATTCCTCTTTGGGATTTGTCCTAGAGAAAGAAAGAATATATTTCTGAAATAATGACTTTTTAATCTGATGCGAGCTCATCCTGTTCTTTCCCTCCTCCCTCCCTCCCTCCCTCCCTCCCTCCCATTTTCTTCCCTCTCTTCTTCCTTTCCTTCTTTCCCCTTTCTCCTTTTTCTTTTATCATCAGTGGAAATAGAGCTAAATTTAATTCTTAATTGCATACAACTAGGTTAATCATTATTAGCTGCCTCCTTATTAACACATTCATTCATTCAATGGTTAAATCATATGTGTTGAATTAAGGAAGCATCCCCAAATTATTCCTGGAATTATGCAGTAGGACATATATCATGCGTGTAATAAAGGCCTGTATCGTTTTAGCAACTGGCAAATGGAAAATGATTGAGGCGGGAGCAAAAGGGTGGCATCTCCTTTGTCTAGCAGTTTGGGGACAACCCGTTCTAGTTCCCTTCAGTGGTTCTAGGTCAGCTGCTGCATTAGAGCTTTTCTCACCACTACAAACAAATGCTTGACCAAAAGCAAATTAAAAGAGGAAGGGTTTGTTTTGGCTCACACTTCAGAGGATCACAGTCCATCATGTGGAGGAAAGAAATGGACTGCTACTTCTCAGCTGTTTTTCTCATTTTGGCTGCCCCAGTTATCACTTCTGGTTAGGCTTGCGAGAAGTGTCCTGTCTTACATACTTCATACTCCACACCATGTGTGACAAGGAAACACAAGGTCAAGTTTCTTCAGCTTGATTCAAGCTGCCTAGTGATGAGAGCAGCTAAATAGGCAGAGGGGGAAAAAAAAAACACATGACCATTGCTGGACACATGATACATATTAGAGAATTTATATCTCGTATTGTCTGAGACTATCATTAATGTCTTTCCCTGAAGGCTTGACTTTCCCGTGGTTTTGTTCTTCTGTTTTCCTGACACTTATACTTATTGTTTACCCATCTATCCTAGTCCATGTTCACACATGCTCTATCCTCTGGAAGGGAAGCAGGGTTTGTCTTTACAAGGCTAGAAGAGGAAGAAGAACTGAGTTCCCTCCATCAAGCCCTCTGACAAGGGCAGCTAGTGGGTGAGGAGATGAAGGCAGAATCCTCATGACTCAATCAGCTCCTAAGGGCCTCCTAACTCTTACGGTGAGATTAACTTTTCTACATGAGTTTGAGTGAAGAAAAAACACATCTCTGCCTGCTTCCCCTCCTCGGACAGGAGCCCCTTGAGTCAGAAACTCTGCTTTGTTAGAATTTTGAAGGAATAAAAACTGGCAATAATCTTTACTTAGAGAACTTTTCAGTATAGCAAGATGAAATAATAATTAAATGACTATACCATACACATTTCACTGACCTGAAACTTAAGAGATCAAAAATATGGAGATAGTTATTTGCAAATAAAGCATAAATAGAAATGATTTACCACAATGGTATTTTGCTCTCATTTCCAGAAACCAGATTTATTTCTTTTGTAAAGAATATTTAGTCTCAGTGTAAAGACTTTCAAGTAAAGGAAGACATAATGTACATGACAAAGTTTTAATTTAAATGTCCTAATACACCTGAAAATGTTTCTGGTAGAGAGGTAGGAGCTGGGAAGGTTTTCTGGGACAGTAGGTTTTAAGTTGCTACTTAAAATATTATGTGTCCTTATCGGACTATATTCCAGAGCAAGAGCTTCTATTTGGGGTTCAAATACGCCAACCCCTAGAGATCCTCCTTGGACAGTTGCTGTCTGGCCATTCCACTCTCAGGCTGCCCTCTGGGCTATGTACAGTACTGCCAATGATCATGGGCAGCTATCCTTGTACAAAAATAGAAAGTTTATCCTAGAGGTAAAACATATTTTTACATCCATTCAAGTAAGAGTAAGAAAACAGTTTACATTTCAAAATTCCAGTGACTATTTTCTGAAATACACCACATATCCTTTTCTGTAGGTCAGAATCAGCAAGTTTGAATCAGTCACTGAAATCTTCACCTACATTATTTATTCTCCCTTCATTATTATCTAGATCTCACTTGTAAGGAGCGAGTGGGCATGTAGTGGTGTCTTCTACAATGCACATCAGGAAAACCTGGGGGAAACTAATTAAAAGCAGTCCATTTCTTTATATTTCCTACTATTTTAGGACAGTCTACTGTGCCTACAGATTTCAGATAACACTGCATAGGTGTTTTGATTTACATTACATATATATTCTCCCAACTACAAATAATTCCTGGCTTCTCACTATTGTTAGTTGAATTTCCAGGGTAGAAACAAGACTGAACATTCCACTGTGGGCGCCAACTATGATGATTAATTTTGTGTGTCAACTAAGCGACACCACCCAGAGACTTGGTCAAATGTCACTCCAGGTGTTTACATGGAAGCTTTTTTTAGACAAGAGTAACAATGAAATCAGTTAACTTTGAGTAAACCAGACTACCTACCATAATGGAGGTGAGCCTCGTCTAATCAGCTAAAGGCCCCAATTAAAGAATGACTGACCTCCACAGAGGGAATCTGCCAGCTGATGGCCTTAATATGAGGTCTTCCCTGGGCCTGCAGCTGACAGGCTATTCTGCTGCTTTTGGACTTGCCAAGTCTCCAAAAGTCTTCAATCATGTAAGCCTTTTTGGGGGGAGTATCTTTCTTTGAGGCAGGGTCTTCCTGTAGCCCCATCTGGCCTGGAATGCACTATGTAGGCCATGATGGCCTTGATCTCCCGGAGACACACCTGCCTCTGCCTCCTGAGTGCTGGGATTAAAGGCGTGTGCCACCACACCCAGCGTGTAAGCCAGTTTCTTACTATGAATCTGTGTCTGTGTACATATATGTATGTGTATGTGTGTGTGTGTATTTATACACAAAGTCAGTTCTGTTTCTCTGTAGAGTCTCCAATAATATGATAGTCAGTAGGATGTGAATAGCCTCAGAGGATGATGTAAGAAAATTTTATTGTACTGATGTTTAGTGATGCTTAATATTACAATATACTGAACGCTAAGGAGAGTAGCTTGTTTAAAGCAACTGCCTTGGTTCATTTGCTGCTAGAGCAAACTACCACCTACTAGGTAAACTATAATCAATATAAATTCATCTCTCATAGTTCTGGAGGCTGAAAAGCCCAAGATCAAAGTGTTGAGGTTTGGTGCTAGGAGGGGTGCTCAGTACAGCAAGATGCTGTCCCTCGCTGTATCTTCAACATGGAGGAAGGGAGAGGAAAGGGGACGAACCAAGCTATCACTTGACATCAGATCTGGAAAGTCAGAAAAATATTAGAATGGTCCATTCAGCCTCTTTTAGAAGAACATTGATCTGTTCCTGAGGGTCTAGCCCTGTTGCTTAATCACCTTCCAAAGGCCCCACTTCTTAACACCATCACTTTGAGGGTTAAGTTTCAGTGTGAATTTGGGAAGGACACATACATTCAAACCTTAGCATCCAGGAATAATTTTTCATTTATTCCTAAAATAAGGCATTTCTTGTTTCCCAGGAATTCCCCCTACACCCTGCACTGCAGTTGCTTGTCCCCCCAGGAAGAGCAGAATAGGAGGAACACTGGTCCTGGGTCACTGGTGGGATGCTGGGCAGCTTCAGCTCTGGGATGCCACTGAGACAGTACAAATGCTTTAACTTCCATCCCCACTATGGCAGGCTGTGGTGAAAACGGCAACAACCCTGTGAAGACAACTTCTGATGCTCTCGTCCCTCTTCCCTACCCATTCCTGTTCATTCCCATTTAAATGAACTACATGTCCTAAAGCTAGAGTTTTTTCCCAGAGGCTGGTATTCTTCCAGGTCCCCTTCTTGGGATAAATAGCCTCTCCACTGACTCTCAGCCTGACCTATCATGCACTGTGTGCCCATTGCCCGCTGTGATGGGTCTGGAGGAATGGAGAAGCAAGCTAAATGTAAAATGTAATCAATGCAACAAAACAGTGGATAAGCAACTGTTGAACACAGTATTCAGACTTTTGATGAGCTGCCATTCCACTAATTCTTCCTCGTCAATGTGCTTTTGTGTGTATCACTGTATATGTACCAGTATCTGCTGAAATGCAGGTCATTTGGGGAATGATCAAATATTTTATCACCCACACCAGGACCACATTGCAAGTGAAAAGAGACACAATTAAGGATTCCTACAGAAAAACTGCATAAACAGACGCCTAGTTATTAGGTACTTCTGCTTCCTCCATTGTTGGCCAAATTTCTCTTAATAAGTAACTGTGTGATCAGAGGGCCTTGTGCTGCTTTATATCTAAGCATCCATCTGTCTTTTGTTCAGAATCAAAGCCAAAAAAGTAATTATCAAAGCCTATATGTGCAACACTCCCCCAGAGGAAGCAGTGGTATACACAGGTCAGGCTGGGTTTTTGATCCAGAATCGAGTCTTTGGTTCAGGAAACTCAAGCAGAGGGAAGTAACACTTCAACAACAAAAGTAAGTCTATGCAGGGGAGGGACAGTGGGAAAGACTACCAGGCAGGAGCCAGCTTCTCTCTAAACAAGTGCCCAATGTCTAGCCTCGGGAAATCCGTTTCTGTGGAGAGGAGAGCCCACGGTGTAGCAATTAAGTCAAAAGAGAGTGTCACAGTGTCTTAAATTGTCCTTTATTTCCTCAGAAGTCTATGCTACATCACATTTCTAGAAGGAAAGCGGGTGGTGGAGGAAAGGATGCTGGGACTCACTCTCCAGGATGCTGAGAGACTCTGTTAACCAGTGGAGAAACAAGGAGAGGCAGGAGGATGGCTTCCTTTTTCAGTCTTTGGTCTTTCACAATCATGAGGACTCAGGGATTGTTTAGCTTGTGAAATGCCTTTTATACAATCTGCTTGGGAAGGCATTTTGTTTATAGTCTGATACTGTGCCAGCTTCCATGAATTCCTTTTGTTTTTTTTTTAAGCCTGACATGAAATACTGGCTGTTCCTTGTCTCAGTAGCCTCTGCTCACTCCCCGACCCCCTGTTTTTTCCTGACCTCCATTCTCAAAGTCAGCTGTAAGAACAACAGATCAAGCAGCTTTTATCCTCTACGTTGACTATAAGGACATCTTTTTTCAGAAGAATCTGATAAATAAAAAGTTTTGAATGATTCTAGGAATTTTCAGCAATAAGCCTAAGAGTTTGGGGTCAAATAGCATAATTTTGTTTAGAAAACAGGAATCTGTCTTTTAACTTCGTTTTCTCAAAGTTGGTCTGTCGCTTATTGATTGTTATCTTTGCTGTGTCAGTCAACTAAGTTCCATTAAGATACATTCTGAGGGGCTGGGAGGTTCAAGGGTTAAGAGCAGCTAACAACAAGCTGTAACTCGAGTCCCAGGGATCTAACACCCTCTTCTGGCCTCCATGGGCATTGCACAACATGGATGCACTTACATGCAGGCAAACCCCTCATACATGTAAAATTTAAATAATAAATAAAAATTTTAAAAGATACGTTCTGAATAATTGTTTTTGTTTCTACAGATAATATATTATTGCATCATCATTTGGATTTAAAGGAAGTCCACTAAAAATGTCTTTTAATGCTTCTGGTTGCTGAAGAAGGTTTTGTGATTTTTTTTCAACAGTTTTTGTTGGTAGAAAAGAGAGACAAATAAGCTTTCACATTTGATAGCATTAAACATATTCCTCAAATGTGTGGAAAGTATTGATGAAAATTATTTTTAAAGACATATTTTGACTGTCAATAAAGATTTTCTCTTTTTTAAAAATGGATTTGCCTCTGGAGAAGATATCTCTAATCAATTATTATTTATTTAAACTCATGCTGTCCTTTTCCTTTTGGAGAATCACCCCATTTCCTCTCCCTGGTCAATCAAGGTCAGGGTGGTTATGTTAGGGACTAAGGAAGACAAGCACCCATAAAGGAAACTTCCTATGCTAATTACCTACCACATGTCCTTTCCTTTATTTAGTTAAATCTTTGTGATGGAAGCTGAGCATTCCAAAATATCCCTGTCTGCCACTTTAGCCTTTCAACCATGTACTCTGTAACCTTGAGCTCCGTGTGTCCAAACATGTCTGCCATCTTTCTTTCCTGAACTGTGATCTTAAATTGAGCATGCTCAGGAATATGCCCACTCCTAAAGTCTTTATGAATTTTTGTGTAGGTTGCCAAATAAGTAAACTCCCATACTTCCTTTGTTTGAGGAGGGCATTGCTTTGGAGATAAGTCTTATGCACGCCTTACTTGCCTGAGTTTATTTTGGTTTTGCCCTCACCAAGATACAAACCCAAGGTATTTGGTTACAGCAAGTATGTATGTAAGCCAGGTCAGTCAAGAGTCCTCTACTCCCCTACCCGAGTCTTAAAGGATGGGCAATAGTTTAAGCTGAGTTGTTGAATATCATTCTGATTTTCAGAAGGAGTGGTGCTTGCTTTCACTGGAATATGCATCCATATGGTACTGGAGCCTGGAGAAAACAAGATGAAGAACAAAGACAGGCAGACAGGGAGATGGAGGCAAGAGCCTCATGGCACTGAATGGTCTCTTCTATCTCTGCCCAGCTGACCCACAGCACACTGGTGACTTAAGATGATGTCTTCCCTCCTTTGTATTTGTTTGCTTAAGGTGATTTAAGAGACTTTGAGACTCACTTTGAGAGTTTAAATATGCCATTCCTCTTTTGTTGAAATGCACTATCACACTGTCATATTTTGTCTAAAGCAGAACATGGAATATGATCCTTTTCCCTTTTGTACCCTAACCTCAAACTTTATCTCTACATGGGAAGCTTACTAACTTGCCAGTAGCAGACTCTGATGTGTTTGAACTACACTATGGAACTTTAATTGCTAGAGGAAATCTCAACATGGCTAACTATCTAGATTTGTTTTGTAGATTCCACCCTCCCCCCTTTTTTATTTTCAGTAGCATTTATAGTTCCCAAGTCAAAGGCACCTAGGAAGAATTGTAAAGACCTAATACCATTGGCTTTACCTGATCCCAAATCAAGACGCCTGCTACCACCGTATACTGCCTTTCAGAATACCAGGCAGCATTTCCTCTATCAGAAACAAGTATGCAGGTGTTGATTTATGTGACTTAAAACCTTTCGAACTTGGAGTCAGCTTGGCACATGCCACACTGCACCACCAGGCTGTAAGGTGGCAAGGATGGCTAGGCCACTAACCTTACTCAACTGTTGTACACATTTTGCTCCCAACCTGGCCACGTTTTTATGCAATTTTATACTCCAGAGACATTTTGGTTTATCATTTTTACTCTGTTAACTTACTCAGAAGTTTGTCATTAATAACTTGAATGCTCTGGATCTAATATCATTAAAAATAGAAGCAAAAATCCCAGGATCCTAATTTTGTCAAATGAGTCATTTCTTATTTCTGCCAACGACCCCTAGGGAACCAGGCTAAGACTTAAATCCTACAAGAGCCATGGATAAGTTTCCTAATGGGTTAGGCAGAAGGGTGTGGATATCTGTGGCTTAAGAGCAGCTTGTGAGTTGGAGAATGAAAGTGACCATGGCCATTCTTCAAACACCTAAGCATTTTAGCCCTAAAGGGACAACCACAGGAGCAGAGACAGAGCACAGTTAACAGATCCTTTCATCCTAAGTTTTTCATTTGTTTACATAAAACAACCATATGCTTCTAAATGTGTTTTTAAATAACTTACTAAATATGATTTAGTAAAACAGTGTCATACATGGATATAATGCATTGTGATTATTCTCTCCTCCCTGTCCTCTCATATTCCTCCCACTGCCTGAAGTCATTTTAAAGAGCAGTAGGAAGTCCCTTCTGAACAACTGGCTTTTGCTTTATAATAAAGTAAGGAGAGGCCACAGGACATGAGGTTTCCTCCTGAGTCTCCTAACACACTTCCAGGATCTGTTTTCCTACTCCTTGGAATGAATAAACTTTCATGATCCAGCCAAAATACAGAGATTAGAGAGAGACCACTGTGTTAAGGTGCCTACTTACTCAGGACCAGTTCTGAGAACCAACTCTGTGCTTCTGTAATCATGAAGGAAATTGAGCCTGGTGTAGTGGTGCATACCTGTAATCCCAATACTTGGGAGATGGAGAATCAGACATTTAAGGTTGTCCGTGGCTATCTAACAACTTTGAGGCCAACCCAGGCTATATGAGATACTATCTCAAGATACTATCTCAAAGCACACACACAGAGGAGTCAAACTCCTATAATCTCTTCTGCAGACTCTCCCATCACCAATTCTTCCCCATTCATAAAATGTCTATTGCAGATCAATAACTATCATTACCCAGCAAAGCCTTCATGGAAGAACATGATTCAAACCTGCTTTTCCCACCCAGTTATGAGATATTGCACAGAGAATAAGGCTACAGGACTCGAGACAAGCTAGACTAGCTCCCAACTTTAATAACAGTGGAGGAAAGGAAGAAGATAAGAGAATCACAGAAAAACAAAATGGCACACAGGAGACAGAAACAGGATGAAGTGAAAGAGACAGAGGACCAGAGATGTGACAAAGCCAAGAGAAAAGACAGGTGACCAGCAGAATAGAGATATGTGTGGAAGAGATGGGGAGAACTAGAAATGGGTGAGGGAGGAGAACACACTGCAGAAGCAGGAAGGCAGTGAGTTCTAAATGGGCATTTAAGCTAAACTATTCTTGCTTTATCTTGCTGCTTAGTAGGACTGTAGGGATTAGCATCCTTCCCATTTGAGTTTTGCATTTTCTCTAGTGATGCTATCTTAGCCTAAATCTCCCTAGAAGCAGAATCAGAGACTAAAGCTGGTGTGCAGGCTATCTAGGAGTGATCCCAGGAAACAGGCAGCAGAGCCTACTGAGGAGCACTGTCTTCAAGGGAGCCCTGTGAGTTGTTTCTGCAGACTGTTCTGGAGAAGCATTTAGCCATCTTGCTTTAGTCAAGGGTGGCTCATGCAGATGAACTCTGCTAAGATTATAGATTATAATGGTATATTAGTTGCTTTTCTGTTGCTGTGATAGAAACACTGACCAAAGGAACTTATAGAAGGAATTGTTTATTTGAGCTTACGGTTGCAAGGGACAAGAGTTCATCTTGGCAGGGAGGCATGGCAGCAGAGGTGGCTGGAGGAGGAGCAGAAGCTAGGCTCCACATCTTCAAGCAGGCACAGGAAGCAAGAGAGCAACTGGAGATCCAGCAAGGCTTAAGAACTCTCTAAACCCGGCCCCAGTGACATGTTTCCTCCAGCATGGCCACACCTTCTAAAACCTCCCAAAACAGTGCCATAAACTTGGGACAAAATGTCCAAATACTTGGAGCCTATGGGGGACATTCTCATTCAAACCACCACAAATGGAAAGTTTATCTTGGTTCTCTCAAAAGTAATATCTTCAGTATTTCATGTTTCATTCCTTTCTTGTGTAATGATCTAAATACAGAATTCATTTGAAAAAGAGGAACATGCCTGAGCAGAATTCTATGTCAATTATGACAGTAACATGCCTTCCAGATTAAAAAGAAAAGACTAGTTTATATCATCTTGGAAATTTAAAATGCCTATCATATGTTTAAAATAATGGTTCAGAAAGAAAAAGCTCTGATAAGTTGAATACACTAAATTTATTTGACCAATTTTTCATAAAAGTGTTGTGGGTAAAATGAAGAATCTTCTTAGTAAAAGTCTTCTGTTGTAATCCTCAAGTCTTTGATGGTCTTTTGGTGGAAGCCTTGCAGCTGGTTGTGGAGGAGCAAGTAAAAGATAGAGACAAGACACCAAATCCCATTTTTGTTCTGCTTCTTTCTTCTGTGGTCTGTGACACAGAACTGCACTTGCAGGTTTAATGTCTAATCATGGTGGTTGATGTTGACTGTTAGCATTCTCTAAGCCATCCTTCTGTGAGAAGACAGGGAGAAGCTGGTGAGGATTCTCTTTATGCTGACACTTTATGTCTTTTAAGTGTTTATTATCATCTCTGGTCCTCCCACACAAGAGAAGCAGCCTTGTTAGGTCAAGAAAGACCTTGGCCATTCTTAAGGCTTTTCCTTTCACAGTAGAAATAGGCAACATGAGGTGCAGAGGCAACAAGCTCTTCTAAGGTAGCAGAGGTGAGTTTAGTACCCAGGTGTCCCAGGAATTTTCACCAGCCCCTCAGTCTGGCTTTGGATCCAGGTGACTTGTGGAGTCTTATTTCCTCCCATCTGTCTTTGAGTACTTTGGCCTAACTCCTCAACATGGCTTGTAACTGGATAGTACTTACCTATAGCTTTACAATAGTGAAAAAGATAACCATGATTGATACTTGTTCTTAGAGAAGAAGTTTAACTTTTAGAAAATGGAGTAATTTGTAATTAACTTGAATGTAATATGGGTCATTTAAAAAAAATTTTTCTCATTAAATGCTAAGAAATAGCTTTAAAATAGTGAAGTCAGTATTAATGGTGGCTTAATAACAATCTCTAAAGACAAAATAGGATTTTAAGATGGTTAGAGCAATTTCTTATTTTAACACACAAGAAGAATCTCACTTAGCCTTATAAATTTTATAATACCTTCAAAGCATTATGGTTTAATACCAAGTATAATTCAAGCTTCTACAGGTCGATTAGCTCTAACTGAAGTCAAACTTTGAATATCAGAATGTTCTGTTGTGCTTATAACTAGCAGAATAATTTTGGAGAAATTTGCTTTGGAAGATGAATTCAGGATTCTTCTTATGATGAATGTAATAAATAATTTATATATTCCTTCTTCCAAAAGACCAATGCCAGAAGAGTTTCTCCATCCAAATCTGAAAAGCATATATTATGAAACAAAATCACAAACATTTTTCCATATTTATGTGGATTTCTAATTTCTTATTTGGCAAAATAAAAGCCCTGGTTGTTCTCACTGGCACAGAAGCAGGCTATCTCACTTTTCCAGTTGTAGTGACCTAGCACATTTTACTCTTTGGAGCTAGTCAGGGAAAAAGTACTTGGCAGTAACTAAGTCTACCTCTGTTTCCAGAAAATAGTTCCATATAAGACCAATGTTTCTAATAAAAATAAATGGAAAATAATAGACAAAATACACTCATTAATTTTACTATTTCAGTTTAATGGTGAATTGAGATATGGCAAAGATAATCCTATACTTACATGGGCTTAATTCAGATCCTAAATTTGAATATAATTCTATCAATTCTTGTACTCCAAGAAAAAGCACCAAAATTTAATTAGAAGTATAAGAAGCATATTGGATTGTCAGTGAGGGGGGAAAAATGAATGGAAGAGAGCAAGAGCAAGAAGTTCAGACTGAGATTCAAGTCTGACAGCTGTAGAAGGAGCCCAGAAAGGGAGGAGGACCAGGTGGGATAGTCTCAAAGGGCTCTAAGCACAGCCCTAAGAAACTATCGACCTAACTGGAAGGGAGCTCTGGCACAAAGACTGAGCAAAGAGCAGACCTGCATTAGAAAGAGATGGCCAGGTTCTGAGAGGCCAAGCCTGGGCCTTAGGAGGCAGCCATAGAGGCTCCTGAAGATACTAGAGCTGGATGCTGTCAGACCAGCTACAGCATGCCCACTCTAGCTGAGTTGTAAGTTCTTTGCATCTGTGTGGAACACGTATTGGAGTCTATGCTCTTTCTGAGTGCTAAAAATGAATGTTTTACAGGCACGTTAACAGTGACTAAGGTAGTGTACTATTTAGTTTTTTATTGTCAACTTGAAACAAATTAGAGTCACCTGGGAAAGGGAACCTCCATTAAGGAATTTCCTATATCAGATTGGCCTGTGGGCATGTCTATGGGGCATTTTTCTGATGGCTAACTGAGGTCCCAGCCCACTGTGGGCAGCACATCTCTAAGCTGGCAGGCCCGGATTCTATAAGAAAACTGGCTGAGCACTAAAGAAGGAGCAAGCCAGTAAGCCCCATTTCGCCATGGTCTCTGCTTCAGTTCCTGCCTTTACTTCTCTCAGTGATGGACTGTGACCCAGAAGTATATGCTGAAACAAACACTTTCCTCCCCACATTGGTTTTGGGTCAGGGATTTTTATCACAGCACCACCAGCTAGAACAGGTAGAACACTAGCCAGCTAGAACAGGTACCTTTTTGTTTAACCAGTGTTACCTTTAAACAATAATCATCCTTTTTATAGTTGAAGCTTAAATTCTATGTTTTCTGTGAATATAACTACCTATACTGCTGAAATTACTTCTGAAACAGAAATTTATGATTATTACACTACAAAGCTACTTCCCAACACTAATACTCAGTGAGGGAAAAAAACCAAACCTTTCCTTTTTGTATCTAGAGCAAGATAAGGATGCCCACTTACCACTTCTGTTCAACACAGTATGGAAAGTCCTAGCCAGGGTGATTAGGAAAGAAAAAGAAACAAATGTTGGAGGCTGGAGAGATGGCTCAGTGGTTAAGAGCATTGACTGCACTTCCAGAGGACCTGAGTTCGGTTCCCAGCACCCACATGGTGGCTAATAGCCATCCATGACTCAAGTTCCAGGGAATCCAATACCTTCTTCTGGCCTACGTGGGCACTGCACAACACTGGTGTACTTACTTATATACATGCAGGTAAAACACTCATACACATAAAATAATAAAATAAAATTTAAAAAGAAACAAATGGCATCCAAATTGGAAAATAGTAGGTAAAACTATCTCTCTTCACATAATCATAACATGTAAAAGTTTGCTGCATTTCTATACAGCAATGGTGGCTTATCTCAAAAGGAAATAAAGAAAATTTCACTTATGAAAAAGAATAAAGTACTGAAGGAAAAAATGCTGATGAAGGAAATTCTAAAAAATGCAAGTAAATGGAAGGGCATCACATGTTCACCAAAGAGAAGAACTGATATTGCGAACATATTCATACTTACCAAAGAGACTTACAGATAAGATGTGACACCGATCAATATCCCTATAACATTTTACTAAAATAGAAAAAAAAGTCTAAAATTTATTGGGAACTACAGAAGACTCCAAATAAACAATGTGATTAAGAACCAAGTGTGAACATCCCTGGAGGTAACATTCTTCCTGATTTTAAAATAGTAATCAAAACAGTACAACACGGCCATAAAAACTGACATAGACCATTGGTACAAAATAGAAAGCCTGAAAATATATCCATACATATGGCCAACTTACCTTCAGCAAGAGTGCTCAGAGCATGCTATGAGGAAAATAACATCTATTCAATAAATGGCACTAGGGAAATGCAATATTCACACATCAAAGAATAAAATTGGGTCCCTATTTTATAATATATACAGAAATCAACTCAAAATGAATTAAGGACTTAAATATGAGCACCTGTAAACAGGTTAGAAGAAAATATAGAGGAAGGGCTCCATAACATTGATCTGGGCAATCATTTCATAGCTATGACATCAAAATCATGGGCAATCCCCAACCCCCAACAAAACAAGGATACAGGTTTGGGGAGCTAGCTCAGGGGCAAAAGTGTTGTCACACAAGCAAGAGAATTGGTGTTTGGGTCCTCAGGGCCCATGTAAATAACAGCTTATCTGTAATTCCAGCCTGGGAAGGTGGAGATGGAATCCCTAGCCAGCCAGGCTAATCATATCAGCAAGCTCTGGGTTTGACTGAGAGACCCTGCCTTAAAGAATAAGGTGGAAGAGCCATTGAGGAAAATTCCTGACATCAGCCTAGGGCCTCCGCAAACACATACACACATGCATGCATATATGCATCCACACTTGCCCCTGCACCCCCACACATACAAACACACACACCACACACACAAAGAAAAAGGAAGAAAACACAATAGGTGAAGAGAATTACATGCAGCTTAAAAGCTTCTGCACATCAAATGTAACCAAAGGGAAAGGCAGCGAGAAGAGTGGTTGAGGTTAAGGGGTTTATATCCAAAATCAAATTACATTCAAATTACATTTGAATTAAGGACACCTACAAGTAAGTAGCAAACATAAAAACAAAACTAGCCTGATTAAAACACAGACACAGGACATGAATAGGCATCTCTCCAAAAGCTTACAAACAGGCCAGGTGTGGTGGTGCACATCTTTAATCCTAGACTGTACACCCGGAGAAAGGGAGCTGAGCAGTGGTTTATGTGCATCTGCTCTGTTTCTGACTGAATACACTCTGACCAGCTGCTTCCATCTCCTGTCACCTTGACTTCTCTGCTGTGAGGGACTGGACCTTGAACTGAGAGAAAGACAAAGCTCTTTCTCCTTCAAGTGGCTTCTGTCATAGCATTTGCCTCTTTTCCTTCTCTTGTGTGGTTGCCACTCAAGGTAAGTCGATTAGGGCTGTCATCTCCAGTTTCATCTCGTTTCTTTCCTTTCTTCATTTGACGGCTCCAATCTAGGGGGTTTCACATTTGTTCCTCAGGGACATTTATTACCGAATAAGTCCCATTGTTTATATTCAGGCCAAACACACTTAAACTGAAGAAGCTTCTGAATAGAAATGAAATGATATTTCACTTCTTAGTAACTTGTACAAAGAAATGAGTATTTGTTTTTGCAAGTCATTCCACATAAGAAAAAGCTCATTAGCAAGATCTGAAAATGTTTTGGAAATAATGACAATATTCAACCCCCCACCAACACACACACACACACACACACACACACACACACACACACACACACACTATGCCTGTGAGCCGCTCCATCTTCTGGGGTTTCATTTTTAATGCATTTTTATTAATGGCTTTTATTAAACCCAATAAGTCCAAACCGTCAAGTTTAAAATATGCACAATGTAAGACCAGCACCCATCTATATGTTTCTAATGCAGAATATTCAGGGCCACAAATTGTCACAATTTTGTAAACTGCTATAGATTTATACATTTGTTATTCTGACTTGACTACTTTCTTACCCAGAGTTGTGATCATCTCCGGTTCCTAGCTAAATCTCTTGTTTGAGTTCATATATTGGCACTTCTGTGGAATGAACTAATATTCCCTTAAACTACACATATTGAAGACTTTCACCCACAATGTGATATATTTGAAGATGGCATTCTTTAGGAGACAAATAGATTTTGAAAAGGTCATGAAGAAAGAATGATGAGAGAAGCAGTGCCTCACAAGAGATACAAAGAGTTTCCATTTTCTCCCTCCCATGGGAGGGCACCGTGAGAAGCTGAAACAGTCGAAGCAGTCCATAGATGAGGGGAAGAGGCCTCACTAGAACTCAACATGATGGAGCCTGACCTTGGGCTTCCAGCCTCCAGAACCATGAGAAAAAAAATTCCTATTAACGGAGCTCCCCAGTCTGTGGTAACACATTATAGTAGTCTGAGTCAGGACAAGTGCCACTAACCTTGCTAATGTGACTCCTGTCAGCAATTAGGATTGGAGCGTCACTTTTTATCCTCATCTAAGTTGCTGCTCGAATAGCAGTGAGAAGCCAGGTGTGACTGAGCAAGGCCTGAGGCTGAATCATTTCAGGAGTTGGGCCTTAGCATGAGATCTTCAGAGCTGGGCTCAGCAGTGTTGTTACCTTATCAGGCTCAGTGAGCATTCCATTTTTTGTGTTGCTGCTCGAATAGCAGTGAGAAGCCAGGTGTGACTGAGCAAGGCCTGAGACTGAATCATTTCAGGAGTTGGGCCTTAGCATGAAGTCTTCAGAGCTGGGCTCAGCAGTGTTGTTACGTTATCAGGCTCAGTGAGCATTCCATTTTTTGCAATTCTGTTTGATGTAATCAAGGTGATAATAGAGTACTTTTCTCAGAAGGACATTGAATGTGGTGGGGTGGGACAAACTATGAATTGGGTGCCAGATCT
>NW_008341187.1:3064894-3105740 GCF_000622305.1 Nannospalax galili | reverse complement strand
TTATTTTTATTTTATGTGTATGAGTGTATTGCCTGCACGTATGTAAGTGCAGCAGCCGTGTCATGCAGCACTGCAGAGGTTGTCGGATTCCCCTGGAACTGGAGTTAAGGATGATTCGTAGTTGCCATGTGGGTGCTGGGAATCGACCCCGGGTTCTCTGCAAGAGCAGTCAGCGCTCTTAACCACTGAGCCATCTCTACAGCCCCAATTCTATTAGAATCTTAAAGAAAAAATCCTCAGGGCAGGTGAGCTGGTAATCTTGGCAGCTGCCTTGAGGAGGAGAATGGTGGGAAGAAGGAAAGAAAGCCATGGGAAGCTTTTTATGTTTAGAGTTTTCATTTACATCTTTTAAAAAGTTAATGTATATTTTGGTCTTTTTGAGACAGGGTCTCCCCGTAGCCACAGCTGTCTTGGAACTCACTATGTAGACTAGTCTCCCCATAGCTAGCTGGCTTGGAACTCGCCATGCAGACTAGGCTGGCCTGGAACACACAGACATCCTCCTGCCTCTGCCTCCCAAGTGCTGGGATTAAAGGCAAGCGCCACAATGCCCAGCTACGTTTCCATTATTAGAACAAACATCTGAGATAAGTGAAACTATAAAGAAGAAAGGTTTATTTTGGCCTATAGTTTTGAAATTTTCAGTCCATGGTTAGCCCGCTACTTTTGGGCCTGTTGGCAAGGAATTACATCATTGTGCAATCATGGTATAGTAAAATGTTCAATTTATGACTGCCAGGAATTATGAAGATAGAGAGAAGGAACTTGATTCCACTAGCCTCTTCACATGCAAGCTCCCAGTGACCTAAGACCCTCCCTCCCTGACTAGGTCAAATGTTTTACTACTTTACAATAGCACCAAGCTCAGGAACCAGCTTTTCCCACAAAGCAGATCTAAGCTAGTACATGGCTCTAGTCATGGGACCTTTAAGTGTTATATAGAAAAAGGTCATATAAAAGGGATTAAGTGAAAGACTTGAGATTATCTTGAATTAATTTGGCAGGTTCACTGTGCACTCACAGGATATCTGTGTGATGGGGCAATGGAGGGTGATAAGACCTAAACAGGAAAAGGCTCTATGCAAACGGACCCAGGTTGGTGTGATATGGCCAAAAACTAAGACTTTTGAGAGGATCAGGAGTTGGAGAATACAGAGAGAGACTTTCCTCCAGAGCTTACGGGAGGCTTATAGACCTGCCAGCACCATGATTCAACCCAAATGAAGCATTCCAAAATTCTAGCTTTGAGAACTGTGAGAACTTTTATTATTTTAAGCCAACTCTTTTCATGGTAATTCATTACAACAGACACGGCAATCAAATACAGATCCTTCCATAGAAACTTGCTTCTAGATTAAAAATAAAACATGATAACTTTGCCAAATGTATGTTTGCTTGGGCTGCCATTGAAGTCTTACCAACCACAGTCCTGGAGGCGAGCAGATTGAGATCAAGGTCCGTTGCACTGGTTTTTTTGAGGTCCCTCTCCCTAGCATAGAGATGGTCATTCTCTCCCTTCCCCTGGTCTTCTCTCTGACCTGTCACTGTCCTGATCGATTTTCATAAGGACAGCTGTTCTGCTGGTGTTGAATTCATCCATGCAATATTATACCTAAATTACCTTTTAAAGGCCCAGTTTCCAAATGTAGTATATTCCAAGGCATTCTATAATACCAATTAACTTCTCTCTCCAATCTGTGTATAAATGTATAAAATTTTGCTTAACATGATGTAAAAGTCCATAGTCTCTTTTAAAAGTCTCCTAACTGGGGGCGCCTGTAAAATCCAAAACAAGTGCTACCTTATTTCAAAGGGAAGAATCAGACACACCTAAGCAAAACCAAAGTCCAGCAAAGTAGCTCAAGGCTGGACATCTGGGATTCACCCCCCAATCTTCTGGGCTCCAAAGGGTTCTGGCAGCACCACCTCTGACTCTGCCATCCACAGCATACACAGCACTTCTTGCAGACCCAAGCTGGCTCTATTCCACACCTGCCACTGTCCTTGGTGGTCATCCCATGGTCCTGGCGTCTTCAAAAAGCTGGGGGTCTCCACTGAGACTGAGGCTACTCCTTCACCAATGGCCTCTTCTTGCCTCTTGGGGTGAAAAGGCTCAGATTTTCTCCATGACCCCTTCAGTCCTGGGGTTTTCACTGCAACTGAAGCTGCATTCACTTATGGCCTTTCCTGGCCTCTCAAAGTGCCAAGCCCCAATGGCTCTCTGTGACCCCTTCATGCTTTCATCACCAAAACCATGCAGGAGGCTCCTATTCATTATCAAGTCGTGCTTCCAGCTAGAGATGGAGGCTTGGGTCCCCTCTTGACCACCGCTTCTGTGTGCAGACCCTGAGGAAATGCTTCCCAGAGGATTTCACCAAGGTGATGCTGGTCTCTTGTTACTTACAGCTGATTTTTCAGCCACAGTTAACCAGCATCAATTGTTCCAGTAAAGCAAAGGTTTTAGTTCAGGTTCTGGTCTTTTCTTAATCACAGCTGATTCTTCAGCCCCAGCCCACCAGAACCCACAGATTCTCAATTCAAAACATCACACAAACAGTCCTGATAGTCTCCTCTTCCCTTTGAAGCTTCACAAGCCAGGCCTCCATTGTTTACAACTCTTTCAGCATAACTGTTCCAAGATCCACATCAACAAACTCTGAACACTCAATGGCTTATTCAGTTCAAAGTTCCAAATACTTCCACCATCCTCCTAGAAACACCAAGGTCAGGTCTGTCACAGCAATGCCCCAGTCTCTGGTACCAATTTCTGTTCTAGTTTGTTTCTCCATTGCTGTGACAAAACACTATGACCACTACCAATTTGCGGAGGAAAGGGTTTATTTGTCTTACATCTCCCAGGTCACAGTACATCATGGAGCCCAAGGTAGAAACTCAGGGCAGGAACCTGGAACAGGAGCTGGAGCACAGGCCATGGAGGAACACTGCTTACTGGCTTGCTCCCCTGGCCCCTGCTCAGCCTGCTTTCTTATGCAATACAGGCCCACCTGCCCAGGGGTGGCACCACCCACAGTGGGCTGAGCCCTCCTACATCACTCAACAATCAAGAAGATAGATGCCCCACAGACATGGCCACAGGCCAGTCCTATGGAGGCAATTCCCCAACTGAGGCTCCCTCAACCTAGGTGTGTCAAGTTGACGCTAAAGCTATCCAGCACAATCACATAGCTTATAATGAAAATTTGCTTAATATCACTGATAGGTAAAAAGTTGGCGGAGAACGAATGAATGGATGATGAGGCACCAAGGCACAGCTAAAACTCCATCAAAATAGGGTTCATTAGCAAAGGAACACATGGGATAGATTCCCTTCCAGGCATGGAAAATATCTGCTTGGGTCTTGAGCTGGGGTCTTTTAAAAAGGGAGGCCTCTGCTTCCTTCAGAAGGCGGGAAGATGTACTTTTTTTAAAGTTGGGTGGCTGGGGAGTGGGAGAGCGGGACTGTTAAAACTTGTCCTCCTTAGAGATCAAAGGGGAAGCCTGCTGTGTTGGCCAAACAGTGGAGAAAAGTCTGCTTCTCTTGACTTCAAAGACCAAGGTGCTTATCAGCTGGGTTCCCTTTTCTCAGGAGCAGGAGAAGTCCTTGGGATCCTGCTGGTGAGGGGGCAGGGCTATCTGAACCTTAACAATCACATAGGTTGAAACTGAACTCAAGTTACTCTGATTCTATAACTTAGTTCTAAAAACACTAAACAAAGCCAATGTTTTTTGGGGGTAAAATGAACTTTTATTGAATATTATCTTTTTAAGTTAAATCCTCTTGTATCTTGGATTGTAGGCTTGTTAAATGTTATTTATTAGAAAGTTTTGATAAGATCATCAGTTTCCAATCTTAAAAATGTAGTTATCAGTATCAATGTAGCACTCAAATAGTCGGTGAAATAAGAAATCTTCCAATTTAACATGAAATTAAACAACTTATGTGATTTTTTAATATATATACCTCAGAATATGACACATATAAACTTCCACTATTTATGCTTCAGAATAGGAAGAGTCAGAAGTAAATAATCAAAAGAAAATAGCCTCTCTTTAGGAGAGTCTTGTCCTTCTTTATTTTTAAATAACTATTCAGTAAATTAAACTTGGTTCTAGAGAAGGAGATATAACCTTGGAGTCATTCACTACAACATAAAAAAGTAGTTCTCTGTACAATTCTCTCTCTTTATCCCCCCCCATGTATGGGATGCATGTATGTGCAGAGGCCAGAGCATGATGTTGGGTGTCTTCCTCTATTGCTCTTTGCCTTACTGCTTTGAGACAGGGTCTCTCCCTGCCTGGGAGCTCACCATTTTGGCTAGGCTGGCTGGCCATCCAGCTCTTGGGATCCATACTGTTCTGTACCCTCAGTGCTGGGGTTACAGGCATGCATCATGCCTAGCTTCTTACAGGGGTGCTGGGTATTCACACTCAAGTCCTTGTGCTTTCAGAGCAAGCATTCTAACCCACTGTACCATCTCCCAAGCTCCATAACTTCTCTTTCAGCTGGTTTCTTGAAATGACTTTCTTGGCAGATAAGCATAAATATATGCAATAAATTATTAGTTATTTTCAGGACAGAAAACTCGAATAATAAATGCTTATTTTTCTTAGATAATAATGCCTCATATTTATTTCATGATACATTGTCTTTTTCACTATTAAAATATCTGATCAAGTTCTAAAATACTGTTTTTTAATGAAGAGAATTACCCAACATAATATCCTTCATTCAACAAATGTTTATTAAATACCTACTACCTAGCAAGCATTGCTCTATATTTTGGGAATATAATGCAATAAAACAAACAAACAAACAAACAAACAAAAAAACTGTTTAGAAAATACATGCCTGCGTGAAGTCTACATTTTAAGGCAAATGCTAAACAACTACATCCCACAAATTAATACTAACCAGTTGAACTTAATGGTATTTGGAGCCATAGCCAATGAAAGACAACTTCGTGAGAGCCACTGTCAAATTTATGACCCACAAAAATCATGACATAACAATTATTATTATTATTTGGTTTATATCCAGTGTTAGAGAACTAATATGCTGTAGACAAAAATGATTCAACTGAAATGCATTCTTAGTGTCCACTGCACAACCTTGTGTTTTCAATGGGTTGCATTATTACTTCATCTGAAATGGTGTGATTCAACTAGAGCAAAGTTTTACAGCAATGGAGGGCTCTGAAAACAATTGTCGGTATATTTCCAGGAGAGCTGCAAAAATGATAAAATGGTCAGGCTGTTTCAAAGGAATTTTAGCTCCTAGTCAGAGAATTGAGTTTTCTATAGTAGTCATCCCCAAAGAAGGAGCCACTCTGGAGATAGAGGCAGGAGGATCAACTGCATGTTTGAGGTTAGTCTGCTCCACACAGGGAGTTCCAAGCCAGCCAGGACTACGTAGTGATGTGCTGTCTAAAAAAAAAAAAAAAAAAAAAAAAAAGGCGGAGGAGGAGAGTAATTCTCTCCCCTTTAATGTCTTTGTCATCCCTAGGTTAATTTTTAACTTCTAATCATACTGACAAATTTAATACATTTATATAAAGACCACAAATGTGCCTGTTATTTGCTTTCTAAGTCACTGACTTGAAACAAGTCTTTTAAAAAAAATCACTGTATTTAGGGGCTGGAGGGAAGGCTCAGTGGTTAAGAGCATGACTGCTCTTGCAGAGGACTGGGGTTAGATTCCCAGCACCCACATGGCGGCTACAAACCATCCTTAACTCCAGTTCAAAGCCCTCTTCTGACCTCCATGTCACTGCAAGACATGGGTGTACTCTCATACATGCAGGCAATACATTCATACACATAAAATAAAAATAATAAATAAAATATTTCAAAAAATAACTGTATTTAGTTGGTTGACCATAACAATTTGGTTCTTTTAAAAAATCAAGTGTATGTAGGGGCAGCCGTGTCATGCAATGCCCACAGAGGTCAGAAGAGAGTGTCAGATAACCCCAGAACTGAGTTATAGATGGTTGTTAGCTGCAATGTGAGTGCTGGGAATCAAATCAGGGTCCCCTGCAAGAGCAGCCAGTGTTCTTAACCAATGAACCATCTCTCTAGCCCCAACCATAACAAGCTGTACTTTCTAGAGATTGTCATGGTACCACTTGTTAAGTGATAGCCTCTGCCATGTGAGAAGAGAATGGGGAGAATTGTATTTGCTGTATAGAATGTCCATATGCTTGCCTAATTCGTACAAACCTATAATATGAGGCTGAGAAGTTTTTTTTTTTTCATAAAAACACAACTCTTGGGATTTTTTGTTCAAATAAACTCTTTGGAACAGAAGGTAAATCTCATAATTTCTGGATGAAGGCCAATGTTGCAAGACAAAATGTGATCCATTAGCAGTGGCTGTTTTATTATTATTTTTATATTTTGTTTATCATTTTTATTTTATGTGTGTGAATGTATTTCCTGCATGTATGTAAGTGCACTCATTGTACAAGCTGGTGGAGGCCAGATGAGGGCGTCGAATCCCCTGGCACTGGAGTTATAGGCTGTTGTTAGTTGCCATGTGGGTGCTGGGATTTGAACCTGGGTCTTCTGGAAGAGCAGTCAATGCTCTTAACCACTGAGCCATCTTCTCCAGCTCCAGTGGCTGTTATTTTTGCTGCTAATCATAACAGAAACTTTTATAATAAATGGTTGGAGCCCAGTTAGTTTTTTTTAACCATTTTTAAAAATCTGAGCTGTCAGATAATTTGTATTTGGTTTTGTGATAGAAGGGAACTTAAACCCCAATTTCTCCAGGGAAACTTTTGCTTGACTTGCAAATGTTTGTGCTCCAAAGCCTGTGACATTTATCTAACTGTCCTTTATTATGCCCTGTTTAAAGCTGGGTACCTGGACACTTTGAAGTTATATTTGTTTTGATGGCAATGAAAGATGAATGTATTGATCCTTGGAAGTGTTTGGCAGACAAATGCAATTTGTCTGTTTATTTCAATATTATGTAAATTCATGGAGTGCTAGAATCTTAACATCACATTTCTGGCCTCCTCAGGCATTTTCAATTAAAAAGTAAACAAACCATTGTAGAGTTTGTAGATCTAGAACAGGGTTTCTCAAAATGTGCCCTCTGGGGGTTGAGATGGCCCAGTTGGTAAGTTCCTGCCATATTAACATGAGGACCTGAGTGTGATCCTCAGCACTGATGAAAAAGCCATCATGGTAATACACCTCTGGAATCCCAGTGCAGGGCCTCACTGGCCACTAGTCTGCCAGCTTTACTGAACTATCAGCTTTGGGTTCAATGAGAGACTCTGTCTCGAAAAAAAAAAAAAAAAAGACATGTATACACACACTTGAACATGTACACTTGCATATATCACACATATGTACACATACACAAGTGTGTTCTTTGGACCAGTAGGATAAGTATAATCTATAAATCTAGTAGAGGTTACCACTTCCTCCATCCCTGCTGCATCAGAAGACCCAGGAGCTAGCCCAACAACTCATGTTTTAACAAAGCCTTCAGGCAATTCTGTTTTAGGCTAGTGTTATAATTTGAGAACCAACTGACAGACTTTTTTTTATTATTTTATGTGTACGAGTGTATTGCCTGCATGTATGTGAGTGCATCCATGTCATGCAATGCCACAGAGGTCAGAAGAGGGCTTCAAATTCCCCTGGAACTGCAGTTAAGGATGGTTCGTAGCTGCCTTGTGGGTGCTGGGAATCAAACCTGGGTCCTCTGCAAGAGCAGTCAGTGCTCTTAACCATGGAGCCATCTCTCCAGCCCAAACATAGGGCATTTTTATGCAGGGGACAAGAGTCATCTAGAGTTGAGCCCTTGGAAGTCTGATGCAAATATGGGCTCAAGAAAGAGGTAAGATGGTACTGACGTTTGTATTGCCTTTCATTTTGGTTACTTTCTTGCTTTCTCTTTAGAGTCAGAAGCTATGGATGCTACAATTAAGTTGCTTCAGAGCTGAAGAGTTTGAATAAAAGGATCCAAATGAGAAGGCTATCTGGTAGGGAGAGTATTTTTAGAAAAAGTTCCTGGAATTAGAGAAAGCTATACTATGGAAATTTGCCATTGGGAAAGACTGAAAGAGATCATCATGCCTGATTTTCAGAGGAAATGTTAGTTCACTGACATGCTATTAGTTTCATAATCAGTTGTCTAAGACTGATAAACCCCAGAATTAAATTAGTAAACATTTAAGACCCATAACAAATATTTATTGAACTATACTGAATTATCTGCTATGTCAAAACTTACTGCTTGGAGTAGTAAAAATAATGATCTCTTGGAAAAGCTGTGTAAGCAGTTTTGTGTGACACCATAAAATGTCAGAGGTAAAAAGTCAAATTACATGGAAAAGCATACGGAGGAGCTACAAATTTTGCCTGGGGTTTGGGTAGAATGACTTAGAAGGGCCATGAAGAATGAGAGGTATTTGAAACATTCAAAGACACATACCCCTCCCCTAAACATCAACATTTTATATTTAAGAGCAGCGTGTTAATTGCTTTTCTTATTGCTGTAAAAACACCTGGCCAGAAGTAACTTAAGGGAGGAAAGGTTCCTTTCAGCTCATAGTCTGAAGGCATGCCACTCCATGGTCCTGCGCGAGAAGAGGGTGTGGCATATGCATCTGCATGGCCCTGGGAGTGTGCAGCTTTGACACCTCACCTTTCACGTAAGAACTAAAAGCAGAGAGCACAGGGGAAGTCCGGCGGGCGGGTTCAAGACTCCTCCTTGTGACCCTCTCCTTCCAGTGAGGCTCCATTCCTAAAGACTTCACAACCTTCTACGACAGTGCCACCTTCCAGGGACCAAGTGTTCAAACACATGAAATCATAGGAGATAGTTTACATTCAAACCACAACAAGCATTTTAGACACACAGTAAAACCGAATAAAGTACAGAGTCCCTGCGTACTTTCTGTGCTGCCTCCCCACAGCCTACCTCATTGCTGACTATGTTATGATTTAAATCTGAGAGGTCCCCTGAAGTCTCTTCTGCTAAGTATTGGTGGCCAGTTGATAAACCCTTGGGAAGTGACTGGATCCCAACTAATGGGCTAATCCCTTGACTGATTCACAAATTTGAGGGCATTACAGGGAGGTATGGAAGGCAGAAGACAGGGCCCAGTTGGAGGACACAGAATACTGGTGAGTGCCCTGGAAGATAGACCTTATCATCTGCCTGGTCTTCTCATGCTCTGCTTCTACACTGCCATGAAGCAAGCAGCTTTGCTCTCCCAAGCTTCCACTGCCTTGATGTTCTGTCTTGCCTCAGGTTCCAAGAGATGGAGGCATCCAACCATGGACTAAGATCTCTGAAACTGTGAGCCAAAAAAAAAAAATCCTTCCTCCTTTAAGTTGTTTCTTCCAGATGTCATAGTGATAAAAGTATGACTCATAGCACATATGAAAGCAGTTCATTATAATCAACAAACTTTTACAGACACATCATTATCAGCTAAAGTCCATGGTTCACATTGTGATTCATTCTTGATATTGCATTTTATGTGGACTTGGAAAAATTTATAATGACATCTACTTATAATATTAGATAGAGAGGCTCTGCTGCTCAGAAAAGTTTCTGTGCTTTATGTATTCATCCTCCCTCCAACCCACCGTAACAGTTTAACTCACTGCTCTATTGAGCTAGTTATCCTTTCTTTCACCAATATTGCACACTGACTTGATTATTGTGGCTTTGTAGTATGTTTAAAGAATGTTTTTCTCCTAAGTACTGTGCTGGCTATTCTGCTTTCATATCTCCATATACATTTTAGAATTGATTTGTTGACATTCATGAATAAATTTGTCCAGATTCTTTTTTTTTTTTTTTTTTTTTTTTTTTTGGTCTTTTTGAGACAGGGTCTCCCTATGGCACCAGCTGGCCTGGAACTTGCTGTGTAGACCAGGCTGGCCTTAATCTCACAAAGATCCACCTGCCTCTATATCTGAGCACTGGGACTAAAGGTGTGCACCACCATGCATGGCTGCACATATATTTTTATTGGGAGTTCATTGACTCTATAGATCAATTTGAGAAGAACTAATATCTTGACATACTGAATCTTCATTTCCATGAACATGGGATAGCTATTCATTTATTTGGTATTTGATTTCTTTCATCAGTTTTGTAGTTTTCGTCATATAGATCTTATAAAAATGTTGTTACTATAGCTAAGTATCCCATTTCATGTTAATGTAAATGGCATTACATTTGTCTGATGAAACACTTGTTCATTGCTACCATACAGGAGAGAAACTGAACTGTATCCTGCAAATAGATTGATAGGTAAAGCCCAAGAAAGAGAGGGAATTGGTAAATAGATCTATGCCACAATCTCTGAAGGAATATTGAGACTGGGTAATTGTATGAGGAAAGCTTAAAAAGGCGCTATTACATCAGGTGTGGTGGCTCACACCTGCAATGCCAACACCTGGGAGGTGGAGGCAGGAGAATCAGTTCAAGGTAATCCTAGGTAACATAACGAGTTTCTGACCAGCCTGGACTACCTGAGATACTGTCTGAAAACAAAAAAAATCAAAAACAAAAATAAAATGCCTGTCACTTATGCCTTTTGTGTAGACTGTCCTGGTGTTTTCTTTGTTGTTTATTTATTTACTTATTTTTTAATTAACATTTCAATTTAAAGTATTAGGTTTCATTATGGTATTTTTGAAGAAAACTTGTTTTTGCTGACTCTCCTCCCTCACTCCTCCCCACCCCCTGGCCCCCTCTCTTCCTCACCATCCTCCTTAGCTTCCTTCCTGCTTTCATATCAAATGTCTGTTGTCTCCAACCTTCCTCAACACCTATTTTCCCTGCCCTTGTCCCATTTTAGTTTCAGAGCACACTTTTAGTGAGGTGGTTTTTACTTTCTCTGTTTTGAAAGTATATGTCAATGATAGCTTAGAGATGAACAGTCATTTCTTGGTTTTGAGACTTGAAAGATAATTCTTCACTATCTTGAGAGGGTGTATAAAATAAATGATGGCAGTGTGAACTTGGGACCAGATGCTGCGGAATCCTAGCTCCCTAGCTTTATAGTTACATGATTTTAAAAGTGGAATAACTTCCCAGTATCTGAGTTTTCATACACAAAAGGACATTAATGTATGTGTCTCAAAGACTTTAAAGGATTGCGTAAGTTAATACCTGGAAAACAATCAGAAAAATGAAAAAGTTAATGCCATAAGAGTTCAGGAGTTGGGACTTTAGTGAGTAAATTAATTTGTTTATAGTGTTCTGAGGTGGGTCCTGGGGAGGCAGTTTGGGTTATATGAGATCATGAAGACAGGGTTCCTCTGGTGATATTAGTGGCTTCATAAGAAGAGGAAGAGATAGCTGGGCTGGCAAAAGAGGGGGAGACCCCAAATTAATTAATGATGGAATATGTAAAATAAAAGGAGATGTAAAAAAGAGCTATTTAATGAGGATTGAGCACAGTCAGAAGAAAGCATAAGAAATAAATACTCTGAAGCTAGAAGGAGCTCTGGCAACTTTCCTGGGATGAGAGCAAGTAAAGGATCAGTTACAGGAATCTAGAGAGTACTGTGGGATGGAAAGTGTGATCTTTGTAGGGAATGAGGAATGATGAGGTTTATCTGAATCCAGAATGGAGAAAAAGAGGTGTGGGGGGGTAGAACAAGGAGAAGGAGGAGGAAGAGGAGGAGGAGGAGGAGGGAAGAGAAGAGGAGAAAGGAGGAAGACCAAAGGCAAACAGAATGGAGAATTTAAAGTCACAGAATTTTCATGTTAAAATTTTTAGACATGATCAAATCTACTCCCGTGATTTGTTCTTCCAGTTGTGACAATTATTTACAGTCTTCTGTATTTTTGATCTTTCCAGAGCATGGAAAAGACTTTGGTTAGGCAAAATTCTTATCTCATTTGAACTTTTTCTCCAGTGGTTGAAGTAAAGTAATAGTTTAAGAGTTGATCAAAGAACCCAACTTTTATTTTACACATGAGGAGGCTCAGAGAATAAGTGACTTGTTCAAGGAGACTCAGCTTGCTAACAAGGTCAGATAAAGACAGAGCTCAAGTGCATTACTCCAAACTTAAATGCTGCTGGATGTATTCAAAAGAGCTGGAAATAAGTGTCTAAGACTGGGGCTGGAGAAAGAATTGAGCAGTAGAAATGAAAATGAGTCTGGAGAGATGGCTCATGGTTAAGAGCACTTGCTACTCTTGGAGAGGATCCAACTTGGATTCGATTCCTAACACCCACATGGCAGCTTACAACTGTGACTCCCAAGTTCCTGATGCCCTATCCTGGCCTCTGAGGGCACTGTATGCCCTCAGGCAAACACTCATACACATAAAATACAAATAATTAAGAATAAAATTATATACATTTATAAAAATCATAACAGAAGCTGAAGTCATAATCTTTTAACAATATTTTAATAAGAAGCAATAGTATAATAGGACTTAATAGGGGCATAAATTGTATCCCACATTCTACTTTATAGAAAAATAAGAGACATTATAAGGTTTTAATATAAAAGATATTTGAAGAATAATAGCTATTTTGATGGGAAGTCTTTGGAACATTGCTAATTCTCCCGCCAACAATAACACAGTCTTTTCAACACATATGTGTTGGGCCCTATTCTCCACTAAGCACTACATTACAGCAGCAAAACAAAACTCTAACTCTCAGAGTTTAATTTCTAATACAGAAGATGGGGAAAATTTATAAAGTGAATATATCAGACTGTAGTAAAATAAAAATAAACCGTTAAGGAGTTTAGTATGACAGTGGGAAGAGTTCAGTGTTGTTTAGTGTGACTGAGATGCTCTTGGGCAGACACCTGAAAGAAGCTAGGCAGGAAACCATGCATGCATTTGGGGAGTTACAGGCAGAGGGACTGGCCAGTTCAAAGGTCCTGAGGAAGTATGATTGGTATGTTAGAGGCACAAATACATACATTCTGAGGATGCAGCATAATAGAGGGGGAATGTGAGAGAACACCATCAGGTAACAGAGGGCTAGATCATGTGTGGGGCCTTCTAGTCCTTGTGAGGATTTAGGGCTCTCTCCAGTGAGTTGAATAATTATGGGAGGATTTTGCACAGAGATATGACCTTTTCTACCATGTACCTTAAAAGGTATCATCGATGGCAGTTCTGACAAAAGACTGTCAGAAGCTGTCACAATAACCTGGTGAACAATGATGATGCCAGGGACCAGGTTGTAGTTGGGCAAATGATGAAAGTTAGTTGAGAGTGAAGATGTATTTTTAGGGTGGACCTGGCTGATAGATGGATGTGAGAAATGAGAGAAGAAAAAATTATCAGGACAACTCTAGTGTTCTTGCTTGAGCAAGGGAAGGATGCAGTGCCATTTACTAAGCTAGAGAGTACAGTCAGGAGATTTTATACTGGTTGTGGCCAGAATTCTCTCTGGGTCTCCTGTGCAATCAGACAAACCATACAATATATTTTATATGTATTTATTAACTTACAAAGGAATGAGTACCCAGTGCCAAGTCCCACGCCGCCTACTCAGAGCCCACCTTATCAGGCTGTGCCACGCCCACAGCCCCCCTAGCATTCGCTCCCACCTCCGGGGCCAGTGATCTCACCCAAGGTCCACAGGGAGTTAATCCATTCTGTCTTTGAGTTGCTGTGCTGGCTGCAAGTTTCCTGCACCATCATGCTCTACCAGCGGCTCCTGGCTTCCATCTCAAGATGGCTCCCAGCTTCCCTTCCTTATTCCTGCTCCGTGTCAGGCCCTGCCCATTGGAGGAACCAGACAATCGGGAGACACTAGTAGATAGTAAACCTCCAATGAACAGGTCTATTTGATTTTCTACAAGCTTTGGATAAGACTTAACTGCTTATGAGTTTATATTCCTTTAACGGGCCTCTGTACTGAATTACCATGGACATGAACTCTGGGGAAGATTCTTTGTAAAGCTCCCTATTCCTTTATGTAAGAGAGACTAGAGTGCCCATGCTCCTCTGAGGCATGTGGTGAAGGTGGGTGGGGACATCAGTTTCAGTGTAACAATGCTTGTTAAAAAATGAAGGAAGGAGGAAGGGAGGAGGGAGAGGAAAGAGGGAGAAAGGAGGAAGAAAAGTTAAATATTTATTTATTATCATTACTTTATGTATCTGAGTGTATTGCCAGCATGTATGTAAGTGCACCTGTGTCATGCAATGCCCACGGAGGTCAGAAGAGGGCATTGGATCCCTTATTCCCTGGAACTGGAACTACAGATGATTAGCCACAATGTAGGTGCTGGGAACAGAACCCAGGTCCTCTGCAAGAACAGGCAGCACTCTTAACCACTGAGCCATCTCTCCAGCTCCCCAAAAGTTAAATATTTTTCCGCCCTAGCCCCTAGAAGGTAGAAATGAGAGGACTTTGGTCTGCTTGATGAAGGCAGAGACTTCTCAGTTCCACAAACTTAACTTCGTCAAGGCGATATGTTAGTGTTAAGACACATGCTAATGTGCTTGTAGGTGTATCTTCATGAGTTTCAGAATGTATTAAATTAACATTTAGAGTCCTTGAAGTACTATGACCTTGGGGGATTTGGTTGATGGATTGGAGGACATACGGGAAACCTGTCATGCAACTGGTGTCCTTAATCATAAAGTTATTGAAAACTACAGTTGAAAACTGTTAGTGTACAGTAGTATTTGTAGTCTCAGCTACTTTGGAGGCTGAGGAGGCAAGGAACTTGAGCATGGGAGTTTGTGACCAATCTGAGAACTGCAGCAAGCCTCCACCCAACTCTGTCAGTCAAGGGCAAATCTTTTAAAATCTTTCCTCCCAGAATTGACGTGTATTTAAGATGTTCAGTGTGAGAGTTTGATATACATATTCTGAAATAATATATAACATTCTGAAATAATTACCACAATCAACCTAATTAACACATCCATCACTTCATGTTTGTCAAATCTTTTACAGTGGTGAAGCTAATTATAAAGTCAAGTTTTTTTATGCCCCTTTTAAAGTTTTTTCACTTGTAAAGGAGCAGGAGAAGTGCTAACATATTATGGTAGCAATTCATGGTCTCCATGGCTCTGTCATGAATGGCTTCATTGTCAACTTGTCACACCTGTGAAGAGGGAACCTCAATTAAGAAATGTCCTCTATGAGATTGGCCTGGGGCCAAGTCTGTGAGGCATTGGATAGATTGTTGGGCGATGTGGGAGGGCCCAGTCCAATGTGGGCGGTGCTACCTCTGGGTAGGTGGCCCTGTGTTGAATAAGAAAGCAGGCTGAGCATGGGACAGGGGAGCAAGACAGTAAGCAGCGTTCCTCCATGGCCTGTGCTTCAGCTGGTGCCTTCAGGTCCCTGCTTTGAGTTCTTGCCTGACTTTCCTCAAAGAACTGTCACTTGGAAGTGTAAGATGCAATAAACCCTTTTCTCCTTAAGTTGTTTTTGGTCAGTGTTTTATCACAGCAATAGAAGGTAACTAGGACAGGCTTCAAGCTTGAATTCCAGTAGTGAGTTCAAACTTTAAAGCAAAATATAAAAATTTTCCAAATAGTCATGGTATTAATTACTTTTATTGTTGCTGTGACTACCCAACAGAAGCACACCAAAGGAGGAAAGGTTCATTTTGGCTCAGGCCAGAGTGAACAGTCCATCATTATACCTGGGCAGGCATAGCGGCCAGACAGCTTAGTCCATGGCAGCTGGCACTTGTGATGTGGCTGTTTGTATCTGGTTGGATCAGGAAGCAGAGCTCAGGCTGACACCAGAAGTAGATATCACCTTCACAGTCACTTGTACTGCCTAGGCCACAATCCCAAAGTTTCTACTACCTCCCCAAACATTGCCACCATCTGGGAATTAGCTAAACTTCCCTTTCCATAATATTCTGAATATTTCAAATTATCAGTGCTGAAAAATTGACTTATGCCAATAGCTCTCAATCCTGCACTGCCCCCCCAGGTGATATCTCGGGACATGTTTTTTTGTTATAATTTGGGGTTGGTAGTTACCACTGACATCTGGTGGGAAGAAGCCCTGGACACCGCTCAACATTTTCTAAGCATGACAGTCAACAAAAATTATATAACCCCCAGAATAATAATGCTGAGGTTGAGACTCTCTGACTTTAAGCTCCATCCACAGCTCATACCACAGTGTATTCTTCTAATGAACCTTACAGTTCAACTGTCAACTCAATATTGCAGTGCTGAAGGAAGAACAGCATCGCAGGGCTGTGTTTCTGGGATAAGAATGAACTCCCTTGAGGATGCATGCTTCATTGTTTATCACTGCTCAAGTTTGAAGCTGTTTATTTCTTAGACACTGGCAAGTGTGCCAGATCAGGGCTTTACTGAAGAATATCAAGAGAGTCAATTAGAGGACTTAAAAGCTATCATCTGCTTGTTTCATGCCTAAGAGCTTCATCTGTGCATTACATGGTCATTTCAGCAGATTATTCAATTCTGTTGAATGTCAGTTAGGGTCAACAATTCCAGACATGACAGCATTATAACTGTGGCTGTCAGACAAAAATTCAGAGGCCCTGAGTACATATTCTCTCCAATATGTGCCTCATATTTTGATGGCCATCTGTCTCATTTTCACCTGCAACAATTTCTGCCAAAATGTTTGTGTGCCTAATTACTTAAAAAAAAAAGAAAAGTTATGCTACTGTGGTAGTTTGAATGAGAATGTCTCCCATAGGCTCCAAGTATTTGGGCATTTTGTCCCCAGTTGGTGGTGCTGTTCTGGGAGATCTAGTCATCTCTGCCAACATGCCTCCCGACCATGATGGGCTCTTGCCCCTTTGGAACTGTAAGCTAAATAAACTCTTCCCTCTATAAGTTCCCTTGATCATGGTGTTTCTATCACAGCAACAGAAAAGTGACTAACACAGCTACATTAAAACTATTTCAAAAGTCTCTATTGAGTTATAATTCACACACCAGAAAATCAAACCATTTAAAGTGTATATGTCAATGATTTTAGTATATTCACAGTTGTGTAATTATCACTGTACTCTTAAGCCTGCAACATCTCCATTACCCCATTTAGCATCAGCACTCCTCCCCCATAAGCTAGGCAACTAACAACATTTCATGCACTATCTTCCCCCCCCACCAGTTTAGCATACTATATCATAGTGTGATACTAGTATCATAAAGAGAAAATACAAAAGAAATTCATTGAAGACAAAAATAGTTTACACAAACCATTTGCTAAGCCCCAAAAGGTGAATTCGTAAGGTAAATTCTTACCTATTGTTCCCTCCTCATTTCAGTCACTTCCTGTTTCCTTTGTTTTTCTTCCTTATCTTTGTCACAGATCTACCCATAGCCATCTCTAGAAAATGTAGACATGATCAATATAGACATAAGATATTCATATATGACACCTTCATAAATATATTTTATAGTGTGAAAGCCAAGTATAAGTTAAACATATATTTGTAGGAGTTCAGCCGAGGCCTCTAAAATGTTAAAGGGATTTGCTTAATCCCAAATCTCTAAAGCTTGGAAAATCCTTTAAATAGGACTTGGAATTTGAGGGGATTTTGACAGTTTCTTTTAAGTATACTAAAGGGTATTCCTATGTCTTCCAGGCTGGCTGCCCATGAATATATTCAGTTCAGCTTCATAAGCTTTCCTTCATGCTTGCTAGGGCCATAGAGTCTATGAACCCTCATGAACAACTTGCTACTTAAAAGTGTAGATTATCACACTCAAGAGTTTTTTTCATCATGAGCTTTCTATTCCAAGGTCAATTCTACCTAAATACTCCAGGCTTTCTCAGTATACTTGCATTAGAATTATGGTGCACATTAATAACTTTTACTCCGTATTTTGAGGCAACATTGCTCTTCCCCTAAACGCACTATATCTTTATCATTATTTAAAAATTTTTTGTTTTCCATTTTTCATTGAATTTTTAGGATTCACATACAATATAATTTGGTGGTATTTAGGTCCCCTTCCTTATCCACACCTCCCTTATTGCCCCACCCAATTTAACCTAGTCTAACACACACACACACACACACACACGAATGTATATTGCCTATAGTGTCTAATAAATGTCCCCAAATGTCCTTCAGTGTGGGTTCATTCACTGGTTCCTGGTTAACCTTCTAAAAGTCCCATCCTTGAGATAGTCTCTGCCCCCCACAGCAGCCACAATTTCCTTAGGTTGGGTTGGGGTTTCTTACCCACTTCCCCATGTCTATGCTGGGATTTTGCCTGGTTTGAATTTTCATGGGATTTGTGCATGCTGACACCATTGCTGTGTGGTCATATGAGTAACAGACCAGCTACCTGGAAAACTCTCCTTGTGGTCATCCACCACCTCTGCCTCTTATAATCTTTTTGTCCCATCTTCTGCAATGGATCCCTGAGCCTTGTCCCCTCTTCTGCAATGATCCCTGAGCCTTGGGAGGCAAAAGTTTGATACCAGTGTCCTATCCAAGGATAAGCAATTTGTAGCCTCTTGTTCTTTGTACATTGGTCAAATGTGGATGTCTGTGTTAACTGCCATCTGCTGCATAAGGAAACTTCTCTGGTGCGAGTTGAGGAATGCATTAACCTATGGGTATACCAATAAGTCGATAGGAGTCAGCTTAATATTATAACAATTAAGTAGAAAACTAGTATTAGGTTCTTCCCTCTGTCCGGTGACCTGTCTAGCTTCAGGTTCCTAAGCCTGATATCAATGTCAGGTATGGGCTCCACCCCATGAAGTGGACCTTATAGTCAATTAAATAATGGTTGGTTGCTCCCATAATATTCATGCCACTATTGAACTGGTGGGCATGTCTTCTCAGACTCGTTGTTACTGTAGTTCACAGGATTCACAGCTAGGTAGGGTTGATGATTTTTTTTTCCTTCCAGTAACGTGCATAGCATCTTCCACCACTGAATAATAGCCAGTAGAGATGAGACTCTGAAGTCAGTACCAGCTTGATTTCTCTTTGTTCTACACCTCATGTATGTAGTGTCTTCAGCAATAGGGTCTTACCATTAAGTTCTGGTGGGTAACCAAGAGCAAGGGCAATGAGCAATATTGTTTGAGGGTCTATGCAACCCCTGGCCAACAGCTTCTAGAGGGGGAGTCCATTCCTGACACTGATGTTATTTTTCATTAACCTAAGATGTCTAGAAGGGGCAGTATTCCCATTAAAGCATAACTCCCTTTAATCTCTTTTTATAACATATATGTCTATACTCTAGAGGCTTCTATAGTGGTAGGTTTCCATATGGCTTTTTCTAAAGACTTCCAGTGCTGCTTATCCTTGCCCACTCTCCCTCCTCTGCCCTCCCTCCCATTACCTAGCCCATTTCGCCATTCACACTCTAATAGTCCCCTTTCCCCCTTCATATCACTGCATTCTACTACCCTTCCTAGGAACTCCTCCCCCCAACCATGGCCATTTATTAGTTTCTTCACCTCTCTAAATTTTCAAATTGAGACATGCATATCTAAGATTTCAAAGCTAGCATATAGCTATAAGAGAACATTTGATGTTTTTCTTTCTGGGTCTGGGTTACCTCACTCAGGATGATTGGTTCTAGTTCCATCCATTTACCTGCACTTTTCATAATTTTGTCTTTTTTTAAAAAGAGATGAATTAATATTCCATTGTGCATATGTACCACACTGTCATCATCCACTTATCAGTTGATGGACATTTAGGTTGTTTCCAATTCCTGGGTATTATGAAGAGGGCAGCAAAGAACATGGATGAACAGGTATTTCTGTAGTAGGGTATAGAGTCTTTTAGCTTTATGGCCAAGAGTGATATGGCTGGGTCATATGGTGGATATTTTGAGCTTTTTGAGGAATCTCCACAGTGATTGCCACAGTGGCTGCACCAGTTTGCCCTCCCACCAGCAATGGATGAGCTCTTTCTCCACATCCTTGTCTTTATGGTTATATACAGAATTGTATTATCTGTGAACACGGATGCTTTGACTTGTGCCTTCCCTATTTGTATCATTTCCTTTTCTTGTCTTATTGGTTTAGATAAGATTTCAAGCACTATATAGAATAGGAATGGAGTACCCTTGTCTTGTTCCTGATCTTAGTGGGAGTGTTTTGAGTTTTTCTCCATGTAGCATGTTGACTATTGATTTGTTATACATAGCCTTATTATGTTGAGATACATTACCTCCATCCCTAGTCTCTCCAGTTTTTATCATGAAGGGATGTTGAATTCTGTCAAAGGTTTTTCTGCATCTATTGAGATGATCATTTGATTTTTGTCACTGAGTTTATTTATGTGAATTATGTTTACAATACATATACAACACAGACTATTGCCATCACTTTTGGTTGCCCACCAGAACTAGATACTGAGATTCTATTGCTGAAGACACCACACACTTTGGTTGCAGGACACCGCAATTAAGCTGAAACTGAGCTACAAACTTCTACCCTGCTGGCTAGCTCTCATAGTGCTGGAAGGTGCTATGCAGGCTGCTGGGGGAGAAAAGTAAACAATGGTCTCACCCAGTTGTGGCTCCTGCATGCTATAGTACCAACCTGCCAGGCAAAATGCAACCACTGACGAACAGTGGCGTGCCTATTATGGGAGTAATCAGTCGTTTTCTGATTGAATATGAGGTCTACTTCCTAGGAAAGAATTCATGCTTACTACTGTAAACCTGGTCAAAACCTCACACTTAGGGATGCCATAAGCTTGGGGTGGGATGGAAGGAAAGCTCCTGCTACTATTGCTTTGTTAAATGGACATAGTGTCAAACTGCCTCCTAAATATTTATGTTTAGGGGCTGGAGAGAAAGCTCAACAGTTAAGAACACTTAGTGCTCTTATAGAGGTTTGGAGTTCAATCCCCAGCACCCATGTTGAGTCATTCACAACTGCCTGTAATTCCAGCTACAGGCGGTCTGATGATTCTGGCCTCCATGGGCACCTACGATTACATATACATAACCCCTTCCATAATTAAAAAAATATAGAAAATATTTATATCCACAGGTAAGTGCTGCTCTCATCCTTGGGTCAGAGTCCTGAGAATAAGTGACTGTTGAGTTCTTAGCCCTAAATGGTACATCTATATCACCCTTCCAAGGTTCCAAGAACATCACTGAAGAAGGGGCTGAAAAGAATGTATGGTCTGGAGGATGGGGTATGCTATGAAACACCGCCTTCTGGACATGACATGCCTGTTGCACTCATGGACTCATAGAAACTATTGTTATCTACACAAGATTAGGTTCATTATCATTCTATCATGGATGGGGGAAGAGGGCTCATGAGGCCCTACCCTTCCTTGAGGAGCTACCAACAGTTGCTTGGAGAAGGGAGAGTAATTTTCATAGTGGTATAGCCACTGTTAAGCTGTTCATGCTCCAGTAAATAACCCTCCACCCATGCTCATGTAAGCAACTCTAATTAAACTCAGTGGGTCACATAATCAGGACATGAACATAGAAGAGGAGCTTGTTGGGAAGAACAGGTTCAAAGGGAGTGAGTTAGGAGGTGATGGAGAGGGGCTGGAGAGATTGTTCAGCAGTTAAGAGCACAGGCTGCTCTTGAAGAGAACCTGAGTTCGATTCCCAACACCCATATGGTGGCTAACAACCATCCATAACTCCAGTTCCAGGGGATCTGATACCCTCTTCTGATCTCTGTGGGCTGCATGACATGGGTGCACTTACACATACGCAGGCAATATACTCATACACATAAAATAACAAATATTTAAAAGAGGTCATGAAGAGTAAGTATGATAAAAAAATACCTACATACATGTATGACACTGTTACAGAATTTTTTTTTAAAAAAAGATGGAGTGAAAACAACAGTCTCTTAAAATTGCTGGGAGTTGGAGAGACGGCTCAGTGAGTGAGTACTTGTTCTGTAATGCTGAGGACCCAAGTCTGAATCCCCAGCACCCATGTAAAAAGTGCAGCAGTGGCTGCATATGCCTGTAACTCTAGCGTTGGATGGAGGTGGGAGGGTCTTGGGAGCTTGCTGGCCTGCTAGTCTAGCTGAAATGGTGAGCTTCTGTTTCAGCGAGAGACCCCGCAATACGGCAATAAGGCAGAGAGGGAAGATGCAGGACATCTTGCAGTGGCCTGTGCATGCACACATACAGGCATGAGCACCCTGTTGCACATACACAACGCAGATACAAATTACTGCATAAACTTAAATGACTAGTTAAGTCATCATTAACAGTAAGAAGACAGAAGTGCTATGCAGAGTATTTCTTTGCACTATACTAACCATCTGGGAAAGTGAACCTGAGGTGCAGAGTGCAAAATGTCACACGCAGAATACAAGCAGTAATCGTGATCACAATTTAATGTTTGGAAACTATAGGACTCACTTACAAACACAGTGATAAAGAAACTAAAATGCACCTACCTTAGGAAGCACAGATTTGTATTCACCAAAGGAGTAAGATTCTCTGAAGGTCAAAGTTAAAATACATTCAACATGATCAACAGGCAGTGAATGGTCTGCTCAGAATTGAAGTGTTTACAAAGCATTTGGAAGGATCACTGGATCAAACATTCATTTGATTATGGGAAGCCAGGAGAACAGGAGAATGGAAGGAACAGAAGGTGCTTGAAAGCTAAGTGTAGGATTATGGATATAACCGGTCAATGTAAACTAGGTAGTCTTAAAAGAAAATACAGATAGGTAATTTGGGCACCAATTTTTCTTTCTTAAGGCACTAGAAAGGACAGTGGTTAGAACTGTGCTGGCATATAAATCACAGGGCTGGAAAGATCCGACTTGTCAGAAAACAAAAACAGAGATACGTCCTTGGACAGAACTTTCCCCTAAGAAGCTCCATGAGGGGTTTGGATTAGAAGAAGGTTTACTTGAGAAATAAAGATTACAACAGAGGTTTAGGGAGGAGCCCAGCCAAGCATAGTTTGATAGAGCTGGGCATGGTGGTGCACACCTATGATCCCAGCACTAAGGAGGCAGAGGCAGGAGGATCTCTGAGTTCGAGGCCATCCTGGTCTACAAAGTGAGTTCTCGGCCAGCTGGGGCTACAGGGAGACCCTGTCTCAAAAGACAAAAAAAAAAAAAATTTGATAAAGCAGTTACTGCTTCCAGTAACAGTCTCCTGGTAGAAAGGCTCACTAGATGGTAAATGCAATTTTTATTTTGTAAGAAAAAAAGCTTAAGCTGGGGCTGGAGAGATGGCTCAGTGGTTAAGAGCACTGACTGCTCTTGCAGAGGACCCGGGTTTGATTCCCAGCACCCACATGGCAGCTATGAACTGTCCTTAACTCCAGTTCCAGGGGAATTTGAAGCCCTCTTTTGACCTCCACGGCACTGCATGACACCGGTGCACCCACATACATGCAGGCAATACACTCATACACATAAAAAATAAAAATGATAAAATATTTTTTTAAAAAAGGCATAAGCTGAAACATGAAGGATTTAGTTTCAGTATAACAAAGTTTCAACAAAATCAGTCTTGAGAGTCAGTGATAGTAATGAACAGGATCATATGGGACCTTTGCTCTTCAAAGTTCTAAATGCTCATGACAGGCTTTCCAAATGGAAGGGGAGAGGGAAGGCTGGAGATGGCACTTTGGGTTCCTGCATGTTCCTGTGTTACTTTGTGTATATGATGCTATTTGTTCTATAACTCAGAGGTAACACCACATACCTACTGTGAGACTTGAATTCCCTTTGGGATTATCTAATTCCTCATACTGCCTTCCTTTAAGGAAGGTTAGGCAAGTGGATCATATTCAGTCCTTTCACGCAGCAAACATTCACGTGGGCTTCACAATGAATACAAGTACACATTCTTAAAAAAAGAACATTTTATTAGTTAACCACTCTCACCTGAAGACAGATTACTGAAGATTAGTTTTCCTTTATCAGAGTAAGCAAGCTTCAAATGCAGTCCTTGCACTGTTGTAATGAAATTTCTTTTCTTATTTTTATTACACATGGTCTCATGAAGTCCAAGCTGGCCTTGAACTTGCTATGTAATGAAGGCTAGCATTGAACTCCTGATGCACCTGCCTCCACCTCCCAAGTGCTGGGCTTGTAGGTGTTACACTACTAGTTCTGGTGACATTTCATTTTTATATTGGTATGCCAGTTAAAAATTATGAAATGGCATTATTACTGTGGGATTTTTGTTTAGTTAAAATCTAGAAAAACAAGATGTTTTATATTCAATTTAAGTAGAACTTTGGCCACAACTGATTTCTACATTTCCAAACGTTATTCTCTAGCTTAATAAACAAAGATAACTCAAGCATATTAATCTTGGGAGGTTAGCAAATGGAGAGGCAAAAAGCTGGAAGACATTTTTTCTTTTATCCTCTTGAAGAGGTCTTGAACTGATGATCAATCGATCTCTTGTTAAAAATTCTGGTAAGTAGCTGGTTTTGTCACAAACTAATATTATTTGTAAAGTATTAGTAGCTACATGTTGAGTCATTTTTTACTTTATTATTAATGATATGAAAGGGATCAATTCTCCCCCCACCCCCTGAAGGGTCTCACTATGTAGCCCCGGCTGGCCTGGGAGATCTGCTTGCATCTGTGTCCCAGGTACTGGCCCAATCATTTTTTTTTTTTTTTTGATCATGGAATCCAAGACTTTGTGCATGTAGGCACATACATTATCACTGAGTTAAAATCTCAATTCCCCAAAGAACCAATTTCTAAAAATAAATGCATGGCTCATATGCTAAGATCATATACAAAGAGAAAAGCTGACATTACAACGAACATAGTAAAGCTGTCTGGGTTTGAAGTCAAGCTGGTGGAATTAGGTAACAGTATATTTACAGTGTATGTAGATAAATATTTTCAGTCCTGGTAAACTCATCTAGAATTATTTAATAAAAACCAATCCCCCAGACACACATACATTTATACTCTAAGGATTGGGCCACTTCCCTTTTTCTAAGTGGTTTATTAGCAGAGTGCCCACTTAGGAACAAGTACAGTGGTATTTCAGAGAACATAAAATGATGGGGCATGGATATTAAAAGAATCATTTGTCTGAAGGCAAGATGTGGGGATTAGATGTGTATCAGTCAGTATGAAACAATCAGAAGAACTTCCACAGTTGTTTTGAAAAAAATAACAAATGTGTATAAAATAAGGAATCCTGTAGAACTGGCAATTTGACATTACTGGTTGAGAGTCAATAAAAATAACAGAAGACCATATGGTGGTCTACAGCTAAGAAATTAAACAATTCACAATTTCAATTTCCACTAAAATATTTATTTAATTAAAGATATCTTACAGAAATAAATAAGAGATTTTCTCTAATACTGAGAAGTAGAGATATCAATATATCATTGCTTTTTTAAAAAATTGAAGCATATCAAATTGTTTTTCCTAGAACACAGAGCATGAAGGAATACTAGGAAATAAGCAAAAATAAGTACTTAAATGGTCTCATTATTAAGTTATAGCCATTAGGCTTCTGAATCTTAGCATGACATATGATTTAGTGGAAGAACATTAGGTGTGAAGCCAGGGGGCCTGGGTTCTAGAAATGTGTATTTGCTACATGTCATAGGCAAGTTTCCCAGTATTTCTGAACATTAGCTCTTTACCTTTGAAACAGGAATTTTAATTTTATCGACTTCCCTGGAATATTAAATACATGAACATACAGAAAAGCTCCTTACAACATGTAATGAGCTGTAAAAATATTGGATTTCATATAAAAGAATCAATGTGTATCTCCTGTCAACTAAAGAATAAGCACCAAAGACGTGTCTTCTTCAGTTGAGTTGCCACCTATAAACCTGGAGTAGGAAAATGCACCTTAGCTAAGCACCGAGCTCTTGGATGAAGTGAGACCCAGGGAATGTTTCCAGTACAGTTTTCTGGGAAGCTAGGTAGGAGCTAGTGAGTCCTGAGGGTTGTTTAAAACTGTGAAGGCTCAAAGGAAAGGAACCTAGAACATCTGTATTACATCACAGGGTGAGGACATGACAAGATACTCCTTATTTTGTGATTTCAAAGTCATCCATTAATTCTTCATGGAAGAAGAATGCTCAGTTTTATCACTTATGTTATTTGTGTATATGAACACAATATTATCTTGCATGTAAAATCAAATACTAGTTCCTAAGGGTATGAAGACTGAAATGAAATCACAAGCTTTATCACAAATTCAGATATTAATGAATAAAGTAGCTACTCAAGAACATGGGAGGGGGATACAATCTAAGGCATCAGTACAAAAATGATAAAAACCCATCACATATCTATGTCATAATACATTTCCATGTCATAATAAGACTCCAAATCATAAAGCTGAAATACTTACAGATATACCAATCTTAAAACACATAAAAACTTAATAAAAAGAGTAAACAGATAATTTTAAGGTAAATGTTAATACATGTAAAAACGTTGTTTAAACTACTTAACAATGATACCACAATGCATACTGGAAAAATGAATCTTTTAGTATTTTTATTTTTTAGTAGCAAGATACAAAAAACTGATAAAACTGTCTAACAATTTATCATTAGAAGTTGTACTACTGTGGAGTCACTATGCATGGTGTTACAGTTCAAACTTATGCAAATAACTAGCAGTTATTACAGTTCAGCATTTTCTTAAAATACTACTGACAAGATATGGGTGAATCATATGCTACAGACACTGAAGGCCTTTCAAAGTGATCCAGACTGGCTGAATATTATCAGGCCACATAAGACTACAGTAGTTTACCTTCTCTCTTATGTAATTCTGACTTTCTTACCAAGGATCTAGCAAATGAAAAGCATTCATTCAATACCTCTTAATTCCCTTGCCTTATCAGGTATAGGTATTTATTGGAACAAAAATTTTTCAGGAGTATAAAACTAAAAATATGTCTTTTGAAAACAGTATATTGACAAGGGCTCAATATTTACAAGGCCAGTGCAAATCCAAACTAAGCCAAACCAAACCAAACCAAACCAAACCAAAAATAAAACAAAAATTCACTGAACTTGAAACAGCATTTACTGATATCTACTCATTTTTTAAAAACTTAAACTTTGCTTTACCACTATGAAAGCAAGTAATATACTAAAGTCTGTGGAATGATCTGATGGCACTTCATTCAAGCTCCTCTGTTTCTTTGGTAAACAGGTCTGCCAGATCAGCCACAGTTAACACGGAGGCTTCAGAATGCTTCCCGGATGAGCTAGTGTGACTGCAAGTGGCCGCAGGGAGAAAGAAATCGGATGGAGTCAGTGACCGCATTTATGATAAGAAATAATTTATGACAAATACATATTTGCTCCTAAGTTACTGTAAGTGAGCCGTAAGACATTCAGAATTTTGCAATGAGACCATTACTGCTCATCTAAATCAGTAAAAACTTCTGTAAATTATTTTCAGGCTTTGTCATTAAATGTATATTCTTTGAAGAATTAATTCTACAACAACAAACAAAATCCCTAAAAGAGAGAAGACATCTGACAGCTGCTGCTAAGAAGATTCTAATTTACTGTTTACTTTTACCAACTAAGCTAATTAGTTTGAAGGTAAGTTCAACAGCTTTGTTATTTAAGCAGATGAAATAAAAATAACAAGTCTATAACGTGGCAACATTAACAAAAAGCCTTCATGTGGGGCTGGAGAGATGACTCAGTGGTTAAGAGTACTCTCTACTCTTGCATAGGACCGGGTTGGGTTCTGAGCACCCACATGGCAGCTAACAGCCATCTGTGCTCTAGTAACCAGGGGATCTGATGCCCTCTTCTGGCCTCCATAGGCACTGCATGCATGGAAGCATAATATACACAGAGGCAAAAAACTCATAGACATAAAAATTAAAAGAAGTGCCTTCCTGTTGTGTTGTAAAGCCCCTGGGTAGCTAGCATCTTTCCTTCTTGTACATCACCAGAGTAAGGAATTTCTGGTTTCAAAATGTTTCTTTGCTACTCAAAGTACCTCTGCAGACACAACTCCTTCTAAAAAGTCATCATCTCTTCCAATCCTGCTCATCTCACAAGGAGGATATCAGTTTATTTCAAAATGTTAGGAAGTTTAAGAACTGCAAAGGCAGTTTAAAAATCAGGTTGTTTTGCTCTTTGTGTGCCTGTTATGCCTTTGGCATGGACACTACAATCACCAGCCAAGATTTTCAGTTCAGACACTCCAATCCACGTGACTAGCAAGTATAAATTATAAAGAAGCAACACAGACTAAGGCTCAGGCAAGGCATAAAGATATATTTCATTTAAAAAAGAATTCTAATGTGGCAAAGAAAAGCCAGTTAGCTTAAGAATTTTTGTAAATTACAACCTATTAACAAATTAAGTCAAATATAGCATGTCGAAAGTTTTAAACTGGTAAACAATAGGTAAAATGCCATATTTTGCTTTAAAAAACTATCCGTGTTTCTATCTTTAGTTGTCATAGAACTGAAGATGTTTCACAACACTCAGATGAACAGGAAAGCTCACCCAGGACTTGCAGACTGCTACCTACCTCCTCCCTGCAGTTTTCAGCATGGCCTGCATTCGCTCTTCTATTGTTGCCTTAATTAAGAATCTGTGCACAATAGTGGGTCTAGAAGGAATGTAACACTAAGTTTAAAACCATCCTAAGACAAATAAGTAGAAATGAACTTCAAACATCACATGCTACATTCCCCAGTCTATTGGTGCCCACTTGTAGCAGGAACTTATCAGTGTGCTGTGGGATAGACCATTAGTAAACATCAACTATATGATCTCTATACACTAACATTCTCATGAGGGAAACATGATAAACACATGAAGTTTCATGCATAGATAATGCCATGAAGAATTGAAACAAGAGAAATGGGAATGAGGCATTAAGCAGAAGAGCAGCAAGAACATAAAAATCGAAGAAATAGTGTGTACATGTACAATACTGAGAAAAATGCTTAGAATTGAGAAAAAAATGTTTCAGGGTCCAACAGAAGGCTAGCGCGGTACAAGTATGTTGTAAGTGAAACAGAGGTAGAGGTTTGAGAAGTGGCCAGGTTTCAGATCACGTAGGGTCTTTCGGAACAAGACCAACAACTGGATTTTATTGTGGTCATAAGGGAAGGTGCTCTAGGGGTTATGTATAATTTGATTTATACTGGACTGTACTTGGAAATGCCTTTGCTACTGTGGGGTCAGAGAAGAGTTAGTCATCCTGGCAAGAGAAGATAGATTGTACTATGTGTCAGTGGAGATAGGAAAAATCAGCAGATGAGGAATATCTTTGAGATAAACAGTCAATAAGACTAGAATAATAATTTGAACCTAAGACATGAAAAGACATGTACAGAAGAGTCCTAGATATTTTATCTGAGTAACTACAGATGACAGATTTGCATTAAAATATGAGGACGGCTTGAGCTGGCTGAGAATGCAGCAGGAATGCAGTTTTGCTTTTACCCATGTTAAACTTGAGAGACCTCCTTGAGATGCCTACTGTATATCCTTGAAGGGGACATAGCATCCCTAGATATATACAGAAGGAATCAGAACTGAAGTTGGGAATTTCTGGGTTGAGGTATGATATACTTTTGAGTCTCCAACATACACATGATACTTAATGCCACTGGACTGGATAGACTCACACATAGAGAAGACAGAGACAAAGAACCAACAGACCACTGATAAGAAATAGGTCACCAATTAAGCTAGTCATCGAATTTCAGTGGTCATCACAGGGACAACTACCCAAATAGAAAAGTGAGAGATGAGGAGGTGGAGGCTGAGCGTGAGCGAGTCAGTTTAAAGAGTCAGACATATCTATGCGATGTATTACAGGAGGAAGGCCCCTGAGAATATGAGAAAAGATGAGATTTTGGACAAATGAGATGGTTGAGAGATGGGCATTTCTTCCACTGTAATAAAAGGGATAATCAACAATGTACTCTCCTATTACCAGATCTATGCTCCTTCTTAAAAGTGCTAAGCCCCAGACCCTCTGGCCTACTTGAGGGCAATGCCCCAGCACTCTACTCCATCTCCTTTTTCCTAGTTTTTCTGTTTCTAATGAATCATTCTCTAATTATTCTTTCCATTTGAAATCAAAAGAAAAAGTAATTTCTCAATTTTATCCTCTTTAGTTGCTCGTATCTTCTGGGTAACAAAATCCCTCAAACTCCTAGTCCTATGCCTACATAGCAACAGCAGGGTGCTATGGTTATAGCATGGACTATGGAGAAAGCAGGCTGTGTGTGCATCTGGCACTTCACCTCACTGTGTCACCAAACACAAGCTATCTAATCCTTCTCTTTGTGTCTGCTGAACTAAAGATTAAAAAAAAAATCCCATTTTTCTCTTTTAGGCACTCTCTTGTTCCACTCCATTTAAACTGCTTTTGACCTTCATGCTGCTAAAACTAATGATCAGATCCCTATAGTAAGACTCCTATCTTACCTGACATTTTGCAGCACATGACAACTGACCATGTCTTCTTCCTTGGTTTGGTTTATATCTGTCACCTTTGAAGGTCCCTTCCCTTCTTCCAAAACCTTTTAACTGTGGTGTGCCAGGGCTAATTTAAATTTAGTTCATGGTTTAACCACTATATTGACTCTCCCTCTCTAAGTAATCTCATTCATACTCATGACTAAAGTCCATGGTGTTATTTTCAACTCTCTTACACCCAAACTCCACTATGTCCACAAATACTGTCAGTTCCGTCTTCAAAATCTACCCAGAACCTGACTATTCCTCACTAAGTACCCTGTTACCACCAATCAGGTTACCTTCCACTGTCTCCAAGACTGCATAACTTCCCTGCCTCCCTTTCACCGTTGACCTGAACAAAGCACTCAGAAAGATTCTTTCAAATCTTAAGTTAGTCATGTCTTTCCTCTGCTCAGAGTCGTCCAATTTGGGCCCCATATGATCCTAGACTTCAACCTAAGCCCTCTGACTTCATTTCCTGCTTCTTTCCACCTGTCTCACTCTAGCAACTCTGTCTCCTTGATCTTTTTCTTCAGAAACATTCCTGACTTACAGACTTCACACTGATGGTACTGTCTGCTTAATCATCCTTTCTCAAGATAGCTACATGATTAACTTTCCAAACTCTTTCAAGTCTTTGCCCAGATGCTGCCTTCTCAGGCTGGATTCCACCCTAGCCATCTGTGCTTAAGTCTTCCTTACCCTGCTCAACTTTCCAGCTCCTAACAGAGCATATTCTTCACTTTTACACCTATTGCACAAGAGCTATTGTTTAACCAATCTCCTTATAAATAGAATATAAGTTCTATGAGGACATCTCAAATGTTTAAGGTTGTACCTGGAACATGGAAAATGCTCAACAAAAATCTACAGAGAGAACAATTTGAATTGATGCACGCTGGCTGCTAAAGTAGGAGAGATTTCTTTACTCTAGTCTGCTTGTTTTCCCTGTATGAGGGAAGACTGGCACTGTGGAGGAGGGTACAGAAGATTCTGTAGCCTCTTGGAGGAAGAGAAAAATTTATTTACTAGGGAAGCACAGAAAGATTGTTGGGTAATACTAACCTTATTAGACTTAAGATTTTTAAATTGAGATGAGCCTTATCTGCATTTTAGAAAAATACTGGTATGACAAGAAGGCCAGCAGATGGCTCAGGTGATAAAAGTGCTTGCCAAGTAAGCACAATAACTGAGTTTTAAGCCCTAGAACCTGAGTTCAATCCCAAGAACCCACATTTACAAAGAAAGGGAGAGGGCTTGAAAAATAGCTCACTGGGTAAGAGCGCTTACGGAAGACTGAATTTTGTTCCCAGCACCTAGACGGCAGCTAACAACCACTGATAACTCTAGTTCCAAGGGATCCAACTCTCTCGTCTGACTTCCATGGGAATTTCATGCATGGATGCACTATGCAGTACACCATAGGCCAGCTAGCCCAGAGTATGCAACCAGCAGAAAAATAAAGAAGACCCTGCGCCTCAATAAAGTGGAGGCAAGAACTGACACCTTAAAGTTGTCCTCTGGCCTCTACATGCACACTGTGGCACATGAAAGCCTATGTACACACAGAAAAAAAATAAAAAATAAAAAAAAAGAATTAAAAAATTAAAGAATGTGCTTAAAATAAATTACAAAGTAAAAAAAAAATCTAAGACATAATTGCATTTTAAATGGCATTTGGTGGTATTTTAGAATAGGCTTGCATTGATTACAGTTATATTACTTTGCCATATTTTGTAGGTGGCACTATCTCATATGCTGGGGTCAGGATTAATAGGAAGGAGAAAGTGAGCTAAGCACCAGCATTCGACTCCCAATGCCCTGAGGATGGATGCAATCTGACCAGCCATCTCCTGTTTCTGCCATACTGAATTTCCCACCTTAGAGGACTATACTCTCAAACCATGAGCTAAACAACCCTCATCTCTTAGTTGCTTTTGTCGGGTGTTTGTCACAGCAACAAGAAAAGTAATTAAAACAAAGATCTTGTCTCTTTCCCATTTAAAATTAAAGATCTGGATTTGCTCTCCCAGCTGTTGTTTATATAACAGTCCATAGTTCTGATTCTGATATGCAAGAGCTCACGGGCCACTCCTTTGCTCATGTTTTACTAAAGCAGTTCCAAACTCTCCAGTTGGTGAAAATGCCAGTTCAGCACTCTTTGTTTCTTCATACTCAATTGTGTTGACTGTATGCCCAATTTCAAAATTATTATTCCTTCAACCTAATGTCTTTCTTTATTCTGTAGGGCACAAAGGATACCTCTTTTTGTTCATGTGTCTTTATTCTTTCTTTGTGCTACACAGTGGCCTTGCATGTATTGTGCTAGATGGGAATGGGTTGTCTTATAAGACTGGAGTCCTCAGTATCTAGCACAATGCCTGACATACTTAGTAATACTTATTAAATGAGTACTTAGTCTCTCTCTCTCTCTCTCTCTTTCTCTCTGTGTGTTTTCAAATATTCAAGGTACTTACATCCACGAGGTAACATATCTGGGAAGCTTTGTCACAGCTAGTTGTATATTCTGATGTTTGAATAAAGGAAGTTCATAGTGCATAATATTCACTATTACATTTGGCTGAGGTATTACACTAAATCTAATTATCTTTATTACATTTATTTATTTATGCATTCATTTTCTGTGTTTGTGTGTGCGTGCATGCATACATGTATGAGCTTATGTGTCGAAGCTAGAGGACAACTTGTGGGAGACAGGTCTCTCCTTCTACAATGTGGGTCCTGGAGACTGAACTCAGGTCATCAGTGAAAAGCACTTTTACCCACTAAGCCCTCATACCAACCCTCTAATTATCTTTAGAACTGACCTAGGATGTATCCTTTTTTAGGGTAAGAATTTCAATAGGAGTCATTTACTTTTAATCATTCATGAAGTATATCATCTTTTAAACACAGGCTATTTATTTAAGTCAATCAAATATTAGCTCTTAAAGTCATATGACAAATATCTTAAGTATCCCCAAAAAGCTTTTTTGGGGGTAAACTGAATAACCAGGTTTTTGTAAGAAGAAAGACCGAAATCTGGAAGATCTCAGGAGTTTGTTGCTTAGAGGCGAAACGGTTGAGAATTTCATGCCTTTTGGCCATACAGTAATGCTTAAAAATTTAAAAAGAAGTATGGGTTGAGCATCCCTAATCCAAAAATATAAAACTCTCTGAACATACTTAAGTTACAAGTGACATCATGTGATTGGTTGCAGTCAAAATCTATACTGTATATAAGGTGAAGCATAAATCAATTTCACGCTTAGACCTAGACCTCATCCCCTAAATATCTTATTAAATATATTCAAATATTCCAGAATCTGAAAACAAAACAAAACAAATCTGAAACATTTCTAGTTCCAAAGATGTTAGGTAAAGGATATGCAACATGTAATTTAAAACAGACCATGATGAATATAACAAAGAATTTAAATGCTGACTTAGTTCCTATAACCTGAGGCAAAGTGACTGATGCTCATTTTAGTTCTTACTTTGTCTGTCCAATCCTGTGCACCCTCCCAATGGCCTGAAGCTCATGGGCGGGGTTCAGTATGGGCTCTACCAGGAGAACATGAGTTGCTTCAATGATAGTTAATCCATTAGAGCCAGTATGCAGAGGAAGCAGCAAAATATTGATTTGGGGATCATGTTTAAATGCTGAAAGGTTCTCCTAAAAAAAGAAAAGGCACATTTTAATCTTAGCTAAATCAGTTAAAGAGCATTATGGTAGAGCTCAAGTTAAACATGGTAGTGAAAATTAAATGTAAAATCACCAATTTTAGAAACTGTAACCTTATTATTTGTCTTTAATTATAAGGAGGAATATTATATAAATACTCTTGCTTTTATAACAGTGAAATCACATGACAGATACATGTGATGTATGAGAGTTAAACCACATGAACTTAGAGGAAAATAAGGGAAAGGGAAAACATGCAAAAATGTAAGGCAAGAATATGCTAAATTTTCATTAGGTCTTTGTGTGTGTGTGTGTGTGTGTGTGTGTGTGTGTGTGTGTGTGTATGTCTTAAGGTGTGGTCTCACTGTGCTGAGTATTATAGCAAGGAAATTCTGACCATTTGTAGTCTTGTCTGATAAAGAATTTACAGAATATAATCCCATGGTACAATGACCCCTTCGAAAAGGGATATCACAGGCCATCTTTTACTGTGCTGAAAAGAATCTCAAGTGAAAAACAAATATTAAAGATTCTTTTTTTAGGGGTACAATCAAACCAATCAAAACCATTTACAGTTTCTCTACTTTGCTTTAAAATGTTAATTTCATAAGTAAGCAAGAATATAAAACCTTTGGGGCTCAGAACAAAGATAACAAATGTAAGTCAGTCAGTAAACAGAGTTTTGGTGTGCAATGATTCACTACGAAAACAGAGGAAATTGACATACATACCTGAAAGGTCTTAATGCGACTGATTTGCGCAAATTCCATGTTGTTGTCAGTGAGAGCTTTTGAAATAATATCTAATACATCTTGCCACTAGAACATAAAACGTGGGAAAACCAGTATTTATGCATAGCTTTGTCCAAAGAGGATTTGAGAGGGGACTAAATCATAAGTAAATTACAGTAATAAAAAATCTTCAGTTAAACAAAACAGTCCAAAACCTTCAAATTCAGTACTACCAACAATATTAACTCTATTATAAAACAGTATTTTTTTTTTCTTCAACAAATGCTGGCTGACAGATAGGGTAATAAAGAATGAGTATCTCTGAAAATTGAATTAAGATACATCATATAAAACAATGGAATATTTCATTTATATAGTTACTCATCTTTCTAAATGAAAAACTAGAGTTGTCACTATATATGACTAATTTTATATTTATATGTAATTATTTGGTACATTAACTTACTTTTCTTAAAGTCAAACTCTTTTATGAATGAGACTTTCAAGGTTATAGATTCCAATTTTTTAAAATATCGAAATCAAACTCTAAATAAAATGAATATAAAATCACAAAATATAATTATAGGAACTGCCTTTATGAAATATCATCACAGTGCTCTGGCCATAACTCTATCAGGATATGAGAAAAATCTAAGAGTAATTCTAGATCTTAATTATATTATGATAAGCATTAAATTACTTCTCAGATAATGATTAAAGTACAAAAACCAGCAAGATTAAGGCTGAAAAGTTGTGATTATACCGTTGAGAAAACGAGTGCTTTGGCCCCTGGATCTCTGAGCTTTATTTTCATCAGCGTTCTGACCACAGCTTCCACTTTTGTAGAATGGCTGCCCTTTGAACACAAAGAGGAAAGCACATTACTACCAAATCTAGATAGGAATGGAAAGAAAGAGCAGCACAGAGCACTTCATTAACACTGTATGTGTATCAGAAACAATCAGCAGTAGTGTATGCATTTAGTCTTTTTTGTATTGTGTTTGTTAGGCATCTTCTTTAGCCTCTAATTGTAGAAGTTACATAACTTACACTCAGTGGGCTGTAGAGATGACTCAGGAGGTAAAAGTGCTTGTCCTTTACCTGACTACAGGAATTTCATTCCTGGAGCCCACATGGTAGAAGACAGAGCTGATTCCTACAAGTCCTCTGACTTCCACACCTGTGCCTGCCATGGCATGCACATGTTCCCTGTCCTCCCAAAAAGTAAAACCAATGAATAAAAATATATTTCCTGAAAAGAATTTACATCAAGAAAACTGCACATAAAGATCCACTAGGAAGTCATAGAGCAATATGATACAAAACAATTTTTTAGTCAAGTAGCCAGGTTTTAATTATAAAATTTTGTTAAAGCAGCAAAATATATATTCAAAAACCTTCTCATTACTCTCGCTTATTTCAAATATTTTAAGATTAGAAATGCTAACAATACAATAAGTCAAAACAACACATTTTGCAAACACTGAAGGATTCAACCAATGAACATTTCCTTTCAATGCCATGACCAAGGACAATGACAGAGAGAGAAATGATACTCACTAGGGTGGAGGGAGACTTACACTAACCACTTGTGTTCTTCACTTTTCGGAACTATTCTATTAGAGAAATATGGAAATAGAAAGTGGTTTAAAATTGAGGAGCAAATCAACAATGAAACTGTGGTGTGTTTGTAGCCCTCAAGCAGCATACTCCTGAATATTCTGTGGACACTATGGAGGGGAGGAAGGGTGTGGGATTCTGAGTGAGACAAATCAAAGTGCAACTTAGAGCTCTACAGACTCTAACCTTTCCAAGCCTCTCATCCTGTCCTGTCAAAAAGATGATAGGGTACCTCTTTCCAAAGGCGGTTGAGACAACTCAATGCCAAATGCCAAATATTTAGCTTAACATCTGGCAAATAAACATTCAATAACTTATCTTTTCAGACCTTAAGTATGAACATTATAATGACCCAGAGTATATCATTAAGGTGGGGGAAGGGTACAGACCAACCAAAAAGCAAAAATATTTCCAGTGCAGCATTAGCTTTCTCATCAGAAATACACTTATTTTAATTTAATACACTTACTTTCACATGAAGAAACACAAGTAAACATCTAAACAAGGTTCCACCTCTAAATGAAGAGCTACAGGCAATCAGAGACAGCTTTTTGAGAGAGGGAGAACTGGGTTTCTCTAGGGACAAGTAACATGATAGGTTATCCAATCCCAAGTGGTTAGCCGTCAACACATGCACATACGTGCAACACTAAACTGACTCGGTATGTGGTGTATACATTACATATATGTGCATATATATATATATATGTTAAAATAACAATTAAAGAAGAGGTCATGAATTCAATTCCAGAGGGAGTGGGGGAGGCGTAGAAGTTAGAGGAGAGGGAAGGAAGGATGGAAATGATGTAAGTACAGTACTCATGAATGAAAAAAAAATGGCAGAAACTCATTAGCACCAAAGGCCAACAGTATATTTCTTACAAAATCTGGCACTGATATCAAGCAATAGCATAACACAAAGTCAGCAACACCAGGCAGCTTCTTACACTAATAGGAATAACTTATTTTAATAAAAGTTGAATCTGACTGAAATAGAGCATTCTGTAGTCACAAACTCTTAAAACTTTAAGAACTTAAATTGTGAGTTACAAGTTTTAAATGTGTTGAAAGGATGGAAAGAATAGTTTTTTCTTATGTATGTTTAGTAGACTGAAAGAATTATAATAATAAAATAACCAAACAGGATCTTATAATTTGCTTATTCTCTCCCCTCTAGAATAAGACAACTGTACCAATGCAATCCTAAATTACTGTGGAAAAGAAAGCATTGAGCATGGATGGAAAGATACAGCATAGCTGGCTTAATTGTTTTCTTCATGTCTGTTTCTTCTCTGCTGAGATCCTGTATTAAGAGGAGAGAGGCAAGGAAGGAGGGTAGATAGGCACCCCTCTGCTGCAGTAGGAGAGGGCTACTTGCATTTGATTATGTAAATAAAACTATACAAATGGAAAGGTACTGCTTTATATTTTCTTTAGTAACTTCTAACCACAGTGTGTAATGTAGAGGCACAATTTGAAATAAGGCATGCCAATCCATGATGCTGAACCAAGAGCATGTTGTCCATTGTATTCCCTTTCTCCCCAGTCTATTTCTGCTTATGTCTCCAAGTACATGTGTGCTTGCGTGTGTTTTATATTCTTCTTCCTTGGGATTCCCATGGTTTTGCTTAGCTCCATTTGTGGAATTAAGGGGTAGAAATGGCTACTGAAGCCCAAAGAATATTAGAGAAAGTCAGCACGGTCTTAGTTGTTGACAAGCCGAAGATATTTGGGTTTAGATTACTTTATATAAATAGGTAAGCCATATCTTTTATGTATATGTCAATATATATTCTGTGTACATGAAATAAATACACAGTATGTACATAAAACAGTTCAATTAAGACTTACATTAAAAGGGCTGTTACTTCTCACACTAAAGTGAAGGCAGAATAAATTCCTTTTTAGAACTCTGAAGCTGACCATTAGTCATCATGGCAAAATTTCTTAAAGCTAGTACAGAAAACAAAGAATTTCAGAATGAGGATTTCATACATAAATATCAAATAAAGTCGACTTAGAAAAGAAGAAAGCTAATTGGGAAAAAAATAGATAGGAGTGCTTAGAAAATTCTCTAGAAGGGGACTCATAGGAGTGGGAAGGAGACAAGATAGGAAATTGGGGGCAAATATGATAAAATACATCACATACATGTATGAAAATGTTACAATAAAACCCATCATGTACAATAAATGTGTTAACAAACACTAACATGTCTAACTTGAAAGGCAAAGCTTAAATGACAGGATTAGGATTATATTCCTTACTATGTGACTTCAATCATTCTAGTTGATTTTATGATGAACAATGTTTATAATGTTGTATATAGTACTGATGTTTTTGATATAGAAGATGTGTTTATAACTGGTAATAAAGTGTGGCTACCATGTGTATTATGGTATAAATTAGATTCTCTGGAGAGGAGGATGGAAGGAGGAGTAGCTGCACTAATTTCTTCAGATTTTAAAGAGAAGAGTCAGTGGATTCTGTTCACTGCTAATATTTCAAGAAAAAAAAGATTATATTATTGAAAGCAATACAGGCAATCCTTGGAACTAAAAACAGAACCTGTTCACAGAAATAGTGCAAAGCAAGAATGGGAAGTAAGCATCACTTCCTTCTGTGATATTTTAAAGCTGTTTTCTTTTTTTCTTTTTGTGAATTATTTCTACTAAAATGTGAAAATCAAATCTTTACTCATTCTTCTTTTAAATTTTTATTTTTATTTTTTATGTGTATGAGTATTATGCCTCCATGTGTGTAAGTGCATCCATGTCGTGCAGTGCCTGTGGACACAGAAGGGGGCATCAGATCCTTTCTAACCGGAGTTATAGACGGCTGTTAGCTGCCAAGTGGGTGCCAGGATGTGAACCTTGGTCCTCTGCAAGACAGCCAGTGTTCTTAACCACTGACCCATCTCTCCAGCCCCTACTCTTATTTCTTATAGACTATAAACCAAATTTTAGGGGAAGGAATAGGAGGCCTGTAATTCTAGGATTTTTTTCTGTTTTGAAGTATTACTGCAGGTCTACATATCACGAGTGAACTGTCCTCTGGATCATGTCACTCACTGTCCTAGTGCTGCGTGCCACCAGAGGTAAGTTCACCTTTGTCAGAGTTGGTAAAATCACATCTGAAGCAGAACTGATAATCTTTTTTTAAAAAAAATTATTTAAAAAAATTCATGTGTATGAATTTATTGCCTGCATGTGTGTAAGTGCACTTGAGTCATACAATGCCTGTGGTGTCAGAAGAAGGCATTGGATTCCTGGAACAGGAGTTACAAACAGTTGTTAGCAGCTATGTGGGTGTTGGAAATCAAACCCAAGTGCTCTGCAAGAGCAGTGCTCTTAACCACTGAGCCATCTCTCCAGTCCAGCACTGATAATCTTTTATTCTTGTAGTCATTACTTGGAATCATCTTTGAAAAATTTAAACACAACTTTGAGAACCAAAGGTCTTCAGACTGGGGACTTTTTGAAAATTTCCTGTGAGAGCTTGGCTTCCCTGTACCTACACAACCCACCAGCCTCTCTCCTGGGTAAGTCCATGATGCCCTCCGTGCCTTGACTCCCCCAGCCTCATTCACCCTCCCATCTCCCCTGCCTGTCTCTCCTCCTAGCCTGGGACCTGTCCCATTCCTTGTCTTGGCACCCCAGACACCGGGGAAACCACCGTTTCCTGATCCTTTGCATACAGACCAACCCAGTTCATTCTTGGGTCCCCAGAAGCCCTCTGGGCCTGGTCCCACCCGCACCTCCCTCTGCTTCCCTGGGCTGCAAAACCCACCAGCCTCATTCCTGGACACCTGGGCTGATGTCTCGGCTTCCTGATCCTTTGCACCCAGACCAACCCAGTTCTTCCCTGCAGTCCCCAGGAGCCCTTGGGGCCTCTTCCTGCCCCCACCTCCCTTTGCATTTCTGGGTGGCATGGCCACCAGCTGCCCTAGACCAGCATCTTTCCTGGGCCCAGCTCCCAGGCCAGTCCGTCCAACCACCAAATTCCTGAGGCCAAAATCTTTCCTGGAGGGATCCAGACCTTAGGAGAAAGCCTGAGAGCATCAGATCCTCATCTGACTTGGGACTCTGTGGGAACTCCTGAAGACAAAAGCAATCTGGCTACTCCAATATAAAATCAAAAGAGAGAACTGGAAGCTTAGACAAACTAGCTTTTCATGCCCAAATAGTAAACCATAAAAACACATAAATTTAACAAAAAGAAGTAGACCTGAATTTGAAGGCCTGAGTCTCACACAAGAATCAGAAACTACAAAAGAAATTCACATGCCAAAATCACAGAGAAGAAATAATAACATGAAAAACCAAAATAACATATGCCCACCAAATGCCAATAGTCCTCTAGAGGAACACAATGAGAACCCCCTAGAGACAATGCAGGACATGGAACTCAAAAGAACAATGATGAATATGATAAAAGAATTCA
>NW_008341187.1:3064270-3064849 GCF_000622305.1 Nannospalax galili | reverse complement strand
TCAGAAAAGGGCTGGAAATATTGAAGAATCCTCAGGCTGAAATGAAGAAGGAAGTGAAGCACTCAGTAAGCTAATTAAAACAGACCAGAGAAAGTCTCACTAATAGGATGAATGAAATGGAAAACAGAGTATCAAGACTGGAAGATAAAGTGGACGGACTAGACCACTCAAGCAAAGATTATGAAAAATTTAAGAAAGCACAAGAATGGAGTATGCAGGAATTGTGTGACACCATAAAAAGACCAAGCTTACGAATCATAGACATACAGGAAGGAAAAGAATCCCAAGATAATGGCACAGACCAGATCCTCAACAGAATCGTAGAAGAAAATTTCCCAAAATTAATAAAGACATGCCCATACAAATACAAGAAGCATATAGAACACCAAACAGTCAAGGACAGAAAACAAACTCTCCACGGCACATCATAGTAAAAACACTAAATGTACAGAACAAAGAAACAACACTGAAAGCTGCAAAAGACAAACAACCAGTCACATATAAAGGAAAACCCATTAGGATCACAGCTGACTTTTCAGTGCAAACTATGAAAGCCAGAAGAGCCTGGACCAAAGTATT
>NW_008341187.1:3062491-3064163 GCF_000622305.1 Nannospalax galili | reverse complement strand
ATGGCCACCAAACCAGCCCTTCAGAGAGTTCTGGAAGCAATACAAAGAGCTGAAGAAAGGAATGACTATACCCAAGGAGTTGCGGAAAGAAATTCAATGAAGGTATAACTGGAAACGCACAGCTATATCACGAATGTGAGCAGAAATAAAAATGACAGGATTCAATACACATCTTTCATTAATAACTTTAAATATTAACGGACTGCACTCTCTAGTCAAAAGACACAGACTAGGTGAATGGATTAAGAAACCCATCTTTTTGTTGTCTGCAAGAAACTCATTTCACTTTCAAGGACAGTGAAAGTGTCCAAAAAATATACCAAGTGAATGGTACTAAGAAAATTGCAGGTGTTGCAATTCTAATATCTGACAAAATAGACTTTAAACTAAAACTAATCAGAAGAGATAAAGAGGACCACTTCATTCTGATCAAAGGAACAACAAACCAAGAAGGTATCACAATCATGAACATATATTCATCAAAATCTGGTGCACCCAACTTCATAAAAACAATACTACAGGACTTTAAGACCCAGATTAATCCCAACTCATTAATAGTAGGGGACTTCAATACCCCACTGTCTCCATTAGATAGGTCAACAGGGCAAAGAGTTAACAGAGAGACATATGAAATAAACAATACCATATATCTACCGAGTATTCCACTCAAGCACCAAAGGACATACTTTCTATTCAGCGCCCCATGGTACCTTATCCCAAGTCAACCATGTACTGGGGCACAAAACAAACCTCAACAAATACAAAAAGTTTGAAATAATTCCATGCATTCTATCAGACCACAATGGAATAAAGCTTAAAATCAAACACTGGAAGAAGCCCTTGTCACCAAATGAACAATGGAGACTAAACAACACACTACTGAATGATGAATGGGTCAAAAGAGAAATCAAGAAAGAAATAAAAGTATTCCTGGAACTAAATGAAAAGGATAATACAACATAACAAAACCTCTGGGACACATGCTGAAAGCTGTCCTTAGAGGGAAGGTTACAGCTCTAAGTGCCTAGATTAAAAAATTGGAAAGAACACAAATAAATGACTTAATATCGCAACTCAAGACACTTGAAAAACAACAACAAATGATACCCAAACCCAGCGAACAAGAAGAAATAATAAAAATCAGGGCAGAAATTAATGAAATCAAAACAAAGGAAGACAATACAAAGAATCAACAAATTCAAGAGCTGGGTCTGTGAAAAGATAAACGAGATTGACAGACCGCTAGCACAGTTAACCAAAAGAAAGAAAGAGCACCTCCAAATCAACAAAATCTGAGATGAAATGGGAAACATCACAGCAGACACCAGAAAGATACAGAACATTATAAGGGAATACTTTAAAAGCATGGGAACTACCAGAACCACCAAAACTAAACCAAGAAGAGATTAACAGCTTAAACAGACCCATAACACAAAAAGAAATTGAAACAGTAGCACAAAACTTCCTGACTAAAAAAAGCCCAGAACCAGATGGATTTACAGCAGAATTCTATCAGACATTTAAAGAATATCTACACCCAATACTACTTAATTTATTCAAAAAGATAAAAACGTGGAGGGAGAACTTCCAAATTCCTTCTATAGAGTCAGCATCACTCTCATACCAAAGCCAGGTAAAGATACAACCAAAAAAGAAAACTATAGACCCATAT
>NW_008341187.1:3061859-3062480 GCF_000622305.1 Nannospalax galili | reverse complement strand
TCAACATGCATTTATGTTCAAAGTCCTAGAGGGAACTGGACTGGAGGGAAAGTACCTCAACATAATTAAGGCCATATATAACAAACCTACAGCGAACATCATTCTTCTAAATGGAGGAAAACTGGAAGCATTCCCATTGAAATCAGGAACCAGACAGACTGTCCACTATCTCCACTTCTCTTTTTAACATAGTGCTTGAAACTCTTGTAAGAGCAATAAGACAAGAACAGGAAATTAAAGGAGTAATAATTGGAAAAGAAGAGATCAAATTATCCCTTTCTGCAGATGATACGATATTATATATAAGAGACACCAAAAACTCCACCACAAAACTCCTAGAAATTATTAACACATTCAGTAAAGTGCAGGTTACAAAATTAACCTACAAAATTCTGTAGCCTTTCTATATACCAACAACAAGGAATCAGAGAAAGAGCACATGGAAACACTCCCATTCACAATAGCTGCAAATAGTTCACAAAAAAATAAAATATCTCGGAATAAATCTGACCAAAGACTTTAAAGACCTCTATAACAAAAATTTTAAATCTTTAAAGAAAGAGATTGAGGAAGATATCAGAAGATGGAAGGACCTCCCATGCTCATGGATTGGAAGAATTA
>NW_008341187.1:3058727-3061704 GCF_000622305.1 Nannospalax galili | reverse complement strand
AAGAGACCCCGGATAGCCAAAACAACCCTGAGAACTAAGAGCAATGCTGGGGGGATTACTATACCAGATTTTAAGCTGTACTACAGAGCTATAGTCATAAAACAATATGGTACTGTCACAAAAATAGATCCATAGACCAATGGAACAAAATTGAAGTACCCAAATATGAGTAATTGCAATTTTTGCTACCTGATATTTGACAAAGGGGCCAAGAACATTAAGTGGAGGAAAGACAGCATGTTTAGCAAATGGTGCTGGCAAAACTGGATCTCCACTTGTAGAAGAATGAAACTAAACCCCTATCTTTCACCCTGCACAAAAGTCAATTCCAAATGGCTCAAAGACCTCAATGTAAAGTCTGAAACTCTGAACCTGTTAGAAGAAAACATTGGGAAAAATCTACAATATATAGGTGTAAGAAAGGATTTTCTAAACCAGACATCAATTGCTCAGGAAACAAGGGCAAGAATCAACAAATGGGGCCTCATTAAACTAAAAAGCTTCTGTACATCAAAGGAGGCAACTAGGAAAGTGAAGAGAAAATCCACAGAATTGGAGAAAATCTTCACTAGTGACACATGTGACAGAGGTTTAACATCCAGAATACATAACGAACTCAAAAAACAGAGAAGCAAGACAGGAAGTAACCCAATTAAAAGATGGGCTAAGAAGCTGAACAGAGAGTTCTCAAAAGAGGAAGTAAAGATGGCTAAGAAGCATCTTAAAAGATGTTCAACATCACTAATAATAGGGAAATGCAAATTAAACCCACTTTAAGATTTCATCTTACCCCAGTCAGACTGGCTAAGATCAAGAGAACAAATGATACCAAATGTTGGAGAGGATGTGCAGAAAGGGGAACACTCATCCACTGCTGGTGGGGCTGCAAACTTGTTCAACCCCTATGGAAAGCAGTGTGGAGAACTCTTCAAAAACTACAAATGAACCTACCATTCGACCCAGTTATACCACTCCTTGGCATATACCCAAAGAACTCATCCTATTGCAGAGACACTTGTACATCCATGTTTGTTGCTGCTCTTTTCACAATAGCTAAGAGATGGAAGTAACCGAAGTGTCCCTCAGCTGACGAGTAGATAATGAAAATGTGGTTCATTTATACATGGGAATTTTACTCAGCAGTAAAGAAAGATGAAATCATGAAATTTGCAGGTAAATGGATGGGAACTAGAAACTGTTATACTAAGTGAAGTAACACGGACTCAGAAAAAAAAAAAGACATATGTTCTCCTTCATATGTGGATCCTAGCACCAACTCCTTATAAGTGAATATGTATCCTGACATAACTACAGGAACCAGGATAATGAAAAGGAACCAGAGCGGTAAAGGAAAAGAAAGAACCCAAAAGATAAGAACAGTAAGAAACAGGCATTGAGTTAATAAGGGAGATATGGATAAAAATGGGGTTATTTTAAGGGTAGGGAGATTTATACAAGGAAACTAGGGGATGATGGGAAACAAGGAGCTCAAGAGAGATACCTAGGGGAGATAAAGGGAAAGAAGGTGCTCAAGAGAGGTGGGACCATAGAAGGGTATTTTAAAGGGAGAAATGGAAAATATGGGGGTACATTAAATGGGGAAACCATGGTGGAAGGGTTAGACAATGTGAGAGATAAACAATGCCTAGCTAGTTTTAGAAAACCAGAGGGAGCCACATTAGGCCAACAGCCTACTGACAAATTATACCTACAACCAGATCAAAGAATGCAAGGTTTAACTGAGAGCATTTGTTCTTTGCCCAAACTCTATCTACATGGCATATGGTAATTACATGTACCAGACTGGTGGAACTAACCTTCTTGGATGTCTAACAGCTATACTTTGAGGCCTATACTAATTTGGTCAGGGGGACATAAAGGACAGGTTTTGCTCCTCGCCCTCCTAGATTGACTAATTCCAGGAGACTATGAGCATCTCTCAAAATGTCCTGTAACTGTGGTGACTCATCTTTCCTCTTTAGCAAGGAGGCCATGGAGACCCCACCAGATGGACCTGAAGCAGTGTCCAGTCTACAAAGAGGAGGTTCAACACAGAGGAAACATTTCCTCCATGCTTCCAAATGAAGCCAGTCATGGTCAAGCAGGACCTTTGACTTATTTTCATAGACAGAACTGGTAAAAGAAAGGAGCCAGGGCTCCTTTGTGTAGCTAAAGGCTAACAAGAAACAATGCCAGACAGGTGATACCTTCCTTTGAGTTACTGGTCAAGGTGGCACAAGAGACTCCCAGACAGTAACCCAGCATAGAACTGGGAAAATGAACAGGAGACCCCAATCTTATCTAAAGGAATACTGACAACTGATTGCTGCTACATGAGGAAAAGCTTATCTTCCTAAAACAAGGATCTCTAGATAGGCTGACTAGATTCAGCAGACAGACAAGCACTGGAGAATGGCTGGGGGTGTTGACAACATAGAGGATAGTAACAGGGATGACAGAATATGTGGGCTCCAGTATGTGGGAGGGGAGAGGCTATGGGAGGGTGCCAGTTGGAAAGTGGGTATATAGATGAGTAAGATTGTGTCAGATGTTCTGTATGATATACGCACAGAAAAATCAGCAAATTAAAAAAAAAGATTCATATTTGAGCAGGAAGCATAAAAATTTATTTCATGTTAAATAGCAGAGATGATAAACATTACCAGTGAAATCTACCTGATAACTTTATATCCATACTCAGGTACTAAGGATCTGAGTGTAACCGACTATGACTAGTAATCATCAGATACACAGAGATTAAAGGCACATGTGCAAACATCTGTCAATAGCATTAAAAAAATATAGAAAACAGAATATTTTAAAATGAAGTGGAGATTTTCTTTAAAGGGTTAAAACTCATCCAATTTTATGTCCTACAGGGCTTTTACTGAGTTCATTATTGTATGACTGTATTAATTCAACTGTGAACCTAAAAATTTACAGCCACCTTTGAAAGAGATGTATCCTTGCTCTGGAA
>NW_008341187.1:3052997-3058581 GCF_000622305.1 Nannospalax galili | reverse complement strand
TGACTAGTAATAATCTGATATATAGAGATTAGAAACGCATGTGCAAACATCTTGATGTTAATTGCATTAAAAATGAAGTTTTCTGTATGAAACTGCGTATTTTAATAATAAAATGGAGATCTTTTATAAAGGTTAAAACCTCATTTAATTTAATGTCAAATAAGGTTTATACTGAGTACAATATCGTATAACTGTATTAATTCAACTGTAAACCTAAACTTTAACAGCCAATTTTGAAAGACATGCATCTTAGCTCTGGAAATTGTTATTGAATATGTCAGTGCTGTTGTAATGAAATGCTTCTTCTAAGTCTGTGGCTGTTAGGTTCAACAGTGAACCTAAAAATTTTATAGCCACTTTTGAATGAGATGTATCTTTGCTCTGGAAACTGTCACTGAGTATGTTAAAGCTGTAATGAAATGCTTCTTCTAAAAAAAATTTTAAAAAATATTTTTAAAAAATTTCCTGTGGGAAATGTGACTTTAATGAATGCACATCCACACAACTTAGCTTCCCCTCAATATATAAAATGATGTTCTCTAATCAGTAATATTAATAACTAGGATTGTAACTGAAGATAATAAATTTTTCATTGGTTTCTTTAGCAGTTTTTGGCTTGAAAACAACTGCAATGTTCACAAGTTGTTCAATATGAAGGAAGTCAGATTTTTTTAACTTTAAAAAATTTATTGAGAATTTTATACATACTATATATAAGGTGTTTTGATCAAATCAACGCCCACTCCTCCTTCCAACTCCTCCCACAGTTCTCATTTGGTATTTTCTGACTTTCATTCTGTACTTTTACTTTTATAATAAAGCTAGCTCTTTCAAAGTGCCCTAAGCAGATGTAATGAAGATCAGTTAACTCTGTTTTGTTCCTGTTGGCAGCTGTTGACAATGTTGTAAAAATTCATGTTGCTGTGACAGATTCAGCTTAGGGCAGTTACAAAGCTTGTCTGATTGGTCCCACAAGGTATGAATACTTTCCGAACACATGTCTAGGGGGAGCACTCAGTTCTTCACCCATTTACATGTTACTTAAACAGAGCTCAATGGAAAATTCTCTCCAGGCTGTGGGAAATCTTATTGAGAGAATAGGCCTCAAAAATATTACCCAAAATTTTAAAGCAATTTGTGAAATTATTTCAGATAAAATTAGCATCTGCAAAAAAATCACATTTGGAACCAAAGGTATTAGGGATATTTTACATAGACACTACTGAATTATTTGTCCATCTACCATCTATCCAGACATCTAGTGAATGTCTGCTGTATGCCAGCCACTGCTCTTGATGCTCAGGATATAGTAGGGAATAAAATGTCTCAGCTCATGAATTATGCCTCTTTATATTTTAATGGAATTAATGCTTCACAAAAAATACTTTTTCAAACAAATAATAAAGGTAATTTCTACTTTATGTTTTAGAAGTCTCTATTGTATGTCTAATTTGTTGCAGGCTATGGCTAACTTTTAGCATAAGGCTGACTAACAGTTCAGAATTACAACTGTTAAGTTGACCAGTGAATGGAAACTATTTTTCTTTATTGTATTTACTTATGATACATGCTAACAAAAGCACACAATTTTACCTGCACAAGATAAAACACGCCAAAATCTCTGCATAGTTGGTGAAAGGGCTCATGAAGCCTTACCCTTAACTGGGGAACTACTGACAGCCACTGGTAGAGAGTCAGTTTTCTTAGGGATTTGATCCTGAAGAAGCTCCCTGTGTTTTACGGGATGGTCCTACATTCATGCACACATAGGTAGCACTAACTGTACTCACTGGGTTTAAAAACAATGAATGTGAAGTTGGGAAGGAAAAGTAGTTGGTGAGGTAGGGGATGAATTGGGGGACAGATTTGATCAAAACACATTACATGCATGCATTAAATTTTCAAATAGTAAAACAAATGTAACTTAAAAAAACTGAGCATCATCAATTGTAGAGCATTCTAACCTCAGAGAGATCTTGAGGTGTTGTGTGATTTTGCATCATTTGTGAAGGATTCTGTGCCAACACCTGCAATTTCAAACTCAATTAAGCCTACAGGATATAGAAAACTTTTGAATAAGACCACAATAAAATAAGAAACATGGCTTAATCTCACAAAAGGTGAGATGGGATCTATTCCAGATTAAAAGATCCTAGAAATGCAATTTCAGCCACTTGATATGTGACAAAGGTGCCAAGAACACACAAAAGAGGAAAGATAGCATCTTCAACAAATGATGCTGGTAAAACTGGTAAAACTTCTACACCTGTAGAAGAATGAAATTGGAACCTTATCTTTTACCTTGAACAAAATCAACTCCAAATGGATCAAAGACCTCAATACAAAACCTGAAACTCTGAAACTGCTAGAAGAAATCATAGGCAGTACCTTTTAAGATACAGGCGTAGGAAAGGACTTTCTAAATCAGACATCAGCTGCTCAGCCATTAAGGTCAACAATCAATAAGTGGAACTTCATTAAGCTACAAACTTTCTGTACAGCAAAAGAAACAACCAAGGAAAGAAAGAGGAAACCCACTGAGTGTGAGAAAATCTTTATCAGCTACACATTCAACAGAGGACTAATATCCAAAATATACAAAGAACTCAAAAAACAAAGAAACAAGAAAATAAATGACCTAATAAAAAAGATAGGCTATAGGCCTGAACAGAGAGTTCTTAAATGAAGAAATAAAAATGGCTAAGAAACATCTTAAAAAGTGTTCAACATCCTTTATAATTAAAGATATGCAGATAAAAACCACTCTAAGGTTCCATCTTGGGACTGGAGAGATGGCTCAGCAGTTAAGAATACTGACTGCCCTTGCAGAGGACCCAGGTTTGATTCCCAGCACCCGCATGGCGGCTGTGACCCATCCTTAACTCCAGTTCCAGGGGAATCTGAAACTCTCTTCTGACCTCTGTGGAGTTGCATGACATGGGTGCAGTTACATACATGCAGGCAATACACTCATACACATAAAATAATAAAAATATTAAAAAAAAAGATTCTATTTTATCCCAATCAGACTGGCTAAGACGAAGAGAACGAAAGACACCAAATGCTGGCGAGGATGTGAAGAAAGGGGAACGCTCATTCACTGCTGGTGGGATTGCAAACTTGTGCAACCACTATGGAAAGCAGTGTGGAGAACCCTCAAAAACCTAAAATTGAATCCACCATATGATCCAGTTATATCTACTCCTTGTCAAATACTCAAAGGACTCATCCTACTGTAGAGATACCTGTACACCCATGTTTGTTGCTGCTCTCTTCACAAGAGCTAAGAAATGGAAACAACCTAGGTGTCCCTCAACTGACAAATGGATAATGAAAATGTGGTACATTTACACATTGGAGTACTACTCAGCAGTAAGAAAAGATGAAATGATGAAATTTGCAGGTAAATGGATAGAGGTAGAGAGTGTTATACTAAGTGAAGTAACACAAATGCAAAAACCAAGTGATGGATGTTCTCTCTCATTGTGGACCGTAGCACCAATCCCTTATACTTGAGTATATATCCTGATGTAACACCAGGAGCCAGGAAAATGGAAAGGATACATGTTGGTAAAGGAAAAGAAATAATCTGAAAGAGGGGGGATAGTATGGAGGTAGATACCAGGGGGAGGTGGGGAAAGTGACAGTGTTTGGCTGGGAGGGGAGGAGGGAAGGACATGCAGGGAGACACGTGTGTGTGTGTGTGTGTGTGTGTGTATGTCACTCAGCAGATGGGGGATGGTGGGAGGTAGTTGTTATTGGGGGAGAGGGTGGGGATAACAGGGGCACTGGGACTGGGGAGGGAGGAGGGAGGTTGGATGGGAGGAAAGAGTAGAGATGAATGACTCTCTACTAGTCTTGGGGGGCTAGGAAACCCAGAGGGAAAAGTGATGCCTCCCAAAACCCCTGAAAAACATTCATACATTGTCTGAACATTAGTGCATATGTATACCTGGGGGCTGTCTGGCAAGGAACACAGTGTGAGACAGGAGACCTCCCTTTGAGTGGTTGGTGAGAGTGGTCCACGATAACACAGGTTATCTCCCAAGCTCTTGGTTATCTCACAGAACTAGAAGATGCTACTACTGAAGACAGGACATACTTAGTATACAGGACTTGGAGCAATGGAGTAGGAAGTGACCTAGAAGCCTTCTACCTGAAGTTTAGTTCTCATAATGCTAGATGATAAAATATTCAAACTGCTAAGAGAGAAAAATAAAACAATCATTCAACCCAGCCCTAAAGCCTAATAACCATAACAACTGGTGCAGCAAACTACCTCTATTGGTGCAGTAGTGGCACTGTTATCTGGGGGGTAATCAACCGCTATTTAGCAGCACTTAAAGCCCTCTCAATGGGAGTGAACTCATGGGTGGCACTGTAAACTCAGTCAAATACATATAGCTGGAGAGGACATAGATCCTACAGAAACCCTAGCTCTCTGTCATATCTCTAGACAAATGAAATTTCTTACCATATGCTAAATATGAATCCTTCTATTTACAGACAAGCATACTGTACACCACTGATCAAAGAAGCTTATTTTTAAGCAACAGGTAGAGGCTACTGCAGAATTCCCAGAGCTGATCAGATACAGAGAATTTATCTTTGAGAGATGCCCAGTCCTAGGTGACAGATCTGCAGTGGAACTGCTATACCTAAGGCTCATGGAACACAGTGGAACAAAGAGTACAGAGAAAACTAATGCATCCCTCAATTCTCACCAATGAAACTTCCTTATACAACAGAGTGCAATGCACACAGAAGGCCACAACTGGCCAAGGTTTAAAGAACAAGAGATTGCATGCAGTGTGTGTCCCTGGATAGGAATCCTGTATTAAACCCCACCCACCCATGGTTCAGGGACCATTGCAGGAGAGGGAGCAGAAAGAGTCTAAGAGCCAGGGCTGGTTCATGAACACAGGAAAGCAGAGGCTTTCAGGCCACTGGAAGCTTGCACATGTGAACTTGTGGCAATGGTGGCATGGAGCACAGGACCCACGACAACTCACTCAGGCAAGGGCCCAGAGTGGAGGGAGAGAAATGGGTGGCGGGCCAGTCCTAGACTGAAAACTACTGGAGACTGATTACTACTGGATGAGGGAGAGTATACTTCACTTAGAATCTCTAGATAGGCTAACTAGACTCCAGTGGATGAATGTGCACTGAAGGACATCTGGGTTTAAATAGATGCTTGACTGGATAAGCCTTAACATGAATGTTGCAATACATGAGGTCTGGTGGGAGGCTGGAGGGGGGTCATGGATAGGGGAGGGGGTCTAAAGTTGATTAAGAACTATTACATGACTCTTGCCCCTCAGGCCTCTCTTGGGATAAGTCTATCGCGCAGGCCTCCACGCCTTTACTCCCCCAGCTGCGTTCACCCTTCCATCTCCACCGCTGTTCTCTACTCCTAGATTGGGCCCTGTGCCATTCCTAGTCTTGGGGCCCCAGACACCTGGGGAGCCAGTGCTGCATGCTGATCCTTTTCACCAGGATCGGCTTGGTGCCTTCCTTGGGCCCCAGGAGCACTGCTTCTGTACCTGGCTCCACCCTCACCTCTCTCTGCTTCCCTGGACCTGCA
>NW_008341187.1:3051378-3052444 GCF_000622305.1 Nannospalax galili | reverse complement strand
AATCTTGGGGCTTCTTCCCTCCCCATCTGCCTTTGCATCCCTGCGTGGCGCAGCCACGGCAAGAGTCTCAGGTCAGTGCCACCCAAGTTCCTGAGGCCAAAAGCATTCTTAGAAGATTCCAGACCTAAGGAGAAAGTCTGAAAACTTCTGATCCACATTGGAATTGGGCCACCGCGGAACTCCTGAAGACAAAATCAATCCGGCCTCGACAATATAAAATCAAAAGAGAGAACCAGAAGCTTAGATGAACCAGCTCTTCATACCCAAAAAGTAAACCACGAAGACACATAAAGTTCAGAAAAAGAAGCAGAACTAAACTTGAAGGTCCGAGTATTACACAAGAGTCAGAAACTACAAAAGAAATTCACATGTCAAAATCACAGAGAAAAAATAATAACATGAAAAACCAAAATAACATATCCCCACCAGATACCAGTAATCCTCTAGAAGAGCACAATGAGAACACACTAGAGACAATGCAGGACATGGAACTCAAAAGAACAATGATGAATATGATAAAAGAATTCAGTGAATTTAAAGAACACACAAACAAGGTAATCATAGAGCTGAAGGAAGATAGGGATAAACTTCTGAATGAATTCAGAAAAGAGCTAGAAATATTGAAGAATACTCAGGCTGACATAAAGAACGAAGTGAAACACTCCATAAGATAATTAGAAACGACAGGAGAAAGCATCACAATTAGGAGGAATGAAATGGAAAACAGAATACCAAGACTGGAAGGTAAAGTGGACGAACTAGACCACTCAAGCAAAGATTATGAAAAATTTAAGAAATCACAAGAATGGAATATGCAGGAATTGAGCGATACCATAAAAAGACCAAACTTGTGAATCATAGGCATAAAAGAAGGAGAAGAATCCCAAGACAATGGCATGGACCAGATCTTCAACAGAATTGTGGAAGAAAATTTCCCAAACTTAAAGAAAGACATGCCCATACAAATACAAGAAGCATACAGAACACCAAACAGACAGGACCAGAACAGAAACTCTCCACGGCACATCGTAGTAAAAACACTACACGCACAAAACAAAGAGAAAAT
>NW_008341187.1:3046518-3047278 GCF_000622305.1 Nannospalax galili | reverse complement strand
TCCAAGTACAATCGATTATGACTAGTAATAATCAGATACATACAGATTAGAGATGCATGAGCCAGCATCTCTGTTAGTGGCAAAAACAATGAGTCTTTCTTCAAGGGACAATATATTCTAAAATGAAATGGAGATCTTTTTTAAACGTTGGAATCTCGTTTAATTTTATGTCTTATAGAGTTTATAATGAGTAAAAGATTATATAAGCATAATAATTCATCTGTAAACCTAAAAATGTACAGCCAATTTTGAAAGAGAAGTACCCTACCTCAGAAAAATGTTATTGAATTAGGTTAATGCTGTTGTAATGAAATGCTTCTTCTAATTAAAAAAAAAAAATACCGAAAATAAATAGAAAAAAAAGAACTATTACATGAAATGTACAATAGTACAATAAAAATTTTAAAAAAGAGCCTAGAAACACTAAGTATAGTGCATGATCTTGAAATAATCCTCATTAAAAAAATAAGATATATGAAAGCCACTTTTGAATAACTGGGGAATTTATTTTAAGTTAAATGACACTGGATAATTACCATTGATTGACCTTAACGGGACTGTACTAAAGAATGCTTTTATTTGTGTAAAATGCATACTGAAATATTTAAACATTAAGTATTATGTGGAGATGATTACTAAGGTATGAACAACTGCTGAATCAAGATGACTGGTATATGAGCAAATAAACACATTATCTTAAAATAAAACAGACAACTGCATCCTCAATTTATCAGTTAATGTTGATGCATATCCTAAACTT
>NW_008341187.1:2935253-3046384 GCF_000622305.1 Nannospalax galili | reverse complement strand
TTTTTTTTTGTCATTTTGAGACAGGGTCTCCCTGTAGCCCCAGCTGACTTGGAACTTACTATGTAGACCAGGCCTGCCTCTGCCACCCAAGTGCTGGGATTAAAGGCATGTGCCACCACACCCGGCTTCTACCCAGATGTTTAATCACATTTTGAAAAGGGGTAGAACGATGTCACAAGTCAGTTTTTGATCAGCTGAACAAAAACAAAAGTCACCAGCCACCTTTTGATCAACTGAATAAAAACTAAAACAAAACAAAACAAAACAAAAACCCTACAAAATTCTATACCCAGAATTCTATACCTCTTACTGCTGTATTACTAAATTTGTCTGGAAGTTTGGATGTAAATACAGTATTTTCTCTATAAAAAGGCACATAAGACATCTCTATTGCTTGTTAAAACTACAGATTCCTGAATCATGGTATATAATGAGTCCAAATTTATGAAGCTAGGCCCTGAGAAACATATTTGTAAAAGCTGGTTAACGAAATATTCAAAAGTTTAAGATGATAAGCTGGGCATGATGGTGCACGCCTTTAATCCCAGCACTCGGGAGGCAGAGGCAGGCGTATCTCTGTGAGTTCAAGGCCAGCCTGGTCTACATAGTGAGTTCCAGGACAGCTGGGGCTACAGGGAGACCCTGTCTCAAAAAGACCAAAAAAAGAAAAAAGAAAAAAAAAATTAAGATGATGAATTGTGCATCTGTGTGGTGGGTGGTGGTTGAAAGATGCTGTTTTGCTGTGGCTATATCTATAAATAATATTTTGTTCTGAGTAGAAACTTAAGATATAAGAATCTTGTCCATTATAGGGTCTCGGCTTACACTAGCCAAAGTGTTTTGTATTAAACTTAGCCAAATGTAGGACACAGGGAACAAGCCACGTGGGGCATATGTTCTGCCAGGAAGTTACTTCACCATCTAAAATGCCTGGCAGTTGTTAGAACTTGCAAGGGGAATTTTGTTTACTTTGTGAAATGCCCAGTAGGTTCCAAGGTCACTTAGGAATACTGTCACACTGCTGCTATGGAAGATGTATATGGTCTTGATGTTAAGTGCACTGACCAAAGGGACATTTGTAACTCCAATGTTTATTTTTTTTTATCTGTGCTTAATATGATTCTTTATATTGTGAAATCCCTAATTTCCAAAAATATGACTAGAAAAAAATGTCAAAGACTATCACTATTTTCATATTGGTCCAGTATCTCTTATATGGCATCCAGTTATAAGATTAAACACTATGTATGCTATTGTTTTGTCTACTATGTACAAAATCTTGATATGAATACTTATAGTGAAATGAACATTTCAAATGTAACAAAAACTTCTAAAAAATGTAATATTATTTCTTTATATTGTTAAGTACCAAAGATTTGAAGAAAATAGAAAAGAAAAATACCTCTAGGGTTAGAAATAGTGTGAACCGAGAGTCAGAAGAGTGGGGCAAACTCTGAAAACACATTAAGCAGATGCTTCAAGGAACAAGTGACAGACGGTGGGTATAAATGTGACACAAGGCAGAAGAGGTGACAGGTAACAAAAGGAAGAAGTGGCAGACACAAACAGTGACAGAAAAAGCAGAGAAGCAGGCATAGATGTGTTTAGAGTGAGAAAGTGGAGAAGTGATAGCACTGGTTTATGTACTAAGTAAAATACTGTTATGCTTAATAAAAAGGAAATACCATCTATGGCAAAAGGAAAGAACTTTAGTAGAGACTCTAATGTTTTGGTTTTCATAATAAGATACTTTATATGTTCATCAACACAAGCAGCACCAAGAGCACATAAGTACTATTTCAACACTGATATCTCTTTCCCAACAGGGCAGTAAGTTAACTGTCCTGGGTGTGTAGGAAAGCTGCCATAAATGAACAGGTGTTTGTCTGATGCATTTGTTACTCAGTTGTACAGGGGCTGTGCTGTTTACTGGCAGCTAGAGCAACCTTTTCCTAAACCTCCCTGCACAAAGCTTGACACAGCAGTTCTGCCTCATGCTGGTTCCTGGTGCTGTGATTAATGCTATCTCCATCTAAGGGGGAGTCCTTCCTCTTACCAGCCAATGACACTTGTGGCTGCTGGCATGCCTGTATCTGAAGTGAGAAATAGAAGAGAAAACAAATTAAAAACGATCATCTTTAAGGGAAGGAAAGGAGAGAAAAAAAACCAGAGGAGTGGGAAGAAAGGAGGAGGGGGACTGAGAAGAACAGCAGTTCTTAGAGTGGCGATTAGGACACAGTGACCACAAAAGGCTTCACGGCTGGTCAGTGGATTTCTCCAAATTATCTACTTCACTCTCCAATTTTTGGGTACACGCTTTAAACACATTTATCCAGGGGATTCAGAAAGACGAGATGATCCTTAGAGTGTGATCCACTGCTCTTGTATCCTTCCCAAACTGCACTGCAGTTCACTCCTGTGTCCACACCTTCTCACGATCTCCTTCCATTCCTGAATGTTTTGCTGGTAGAACGTATGCTGTAAGGTATCAACCCCCACTCCACCAAGCACGTGTGCACATCCAGTTGTCAAAATACTAGTTTTTGTTTTAACTAGGGTCTGTCCTTCGATCATATTGCTTTCTTAGTAGTTCTTTTGAAGAGAGGATGTTTATTTTCTTATATGTTGTGCATCTGAGTTCTGGTATTGCTTTCTTTGATCCCTAATGCAGATTTCAAATCATTATTTCTCATTTTATAAAAATTTCCATTATGTCTGTCATTTATTAAAGCACTTGGGTGCCTAACTTATAGTCTTTATACTTCAAATCTGGACATTACACACTGTATACTTGGACATTCAAGTCTCACTGCTTCATCTTCTCACACATTTTTTTCCTTTACCTCATTTAGGCTCTCCCATTCCAGATAAGGACATATACCCTTACAACTTGTCTGCTTAACAGCTCAACCTGTAGCTGCTATTTGAATTCAACAACAGCTCTACTTTTTATATATGAACACTCTACCTTTTCAAGACATAATACAAAGTATTCTTTCATTTATCTTCAGTCTATCCTTTTATTTTTTTGTAAGTTTGTATGTGTGTGTGTGTGTGTGTGAGAGAGAGAGAGAGAGAGAGAGAGAGAGAGAGAGAGAGAGAGAGAGAGAGACAGAGTGTGTATAGAGTGTGTATGTGTATGTATCATGGCACACATGTGGCAGTCAGAGGACAACTTACAGAAGTTAGTTTTCTCCTTCCACCATGTGGATCTCAGGGATGTCCGGCTGGGCAGCAAGTGCCTATACTTACTCAGCCATCTTTGCCCACTCCAGTCTATCCTTTCACTGGAACTTAAACATGCTTAAGAATCTTTTAAACAGAAAGAAAGAAAAAGAAAGTAAGAAAGAAAGAAAGCCTGCCTTTATATATTTCTGGTTCCAAGCTTAAACTCTAGGTTTTCTACTTCTAAGTTTATCAAACAGTTGGTCATTTTCTCTCTTCTCTTACTCATTTCCTGCTCACTCTTCAATCTCCCAGCTCTGCTTTTTCCTTTACAGTCACTGCACTGAAAGAGTTCCTTCTGAAGCCACCTCCACTAGCTACACAGGAAGTGCCCCCTTGCTGAAGTAGTGTTCTGGTGGCCTGTCTCCATGGCTTCTGCTGACAGTACTGTTTCCCCAACTCTCACGTCTCCAGTTCCTTCTCAGGCTTTTCGAGCCTTCATTGCCCCTCTGACCAGTCTTTTAAAAGTTATGGATGTAGGATGTGATCTGAAGCTAGCCTCTCTTTCTTTCCTTAGGTATCATAGTCATTCTGTATGAAAGCTTATTTTTATGCCAGTGACTGAATTTTACAGTTCTAGTTCTATATTAAAAATACCAAATACAGAATATCCAAATGTACTCCTTTTCCAATTTCTCATCAACAAGAGTAATGAGATTCACCTGAATTTTCACATCAGCATCTAGGGGATCACTAAATGATACTCATGTTTACTAGGTGTCCCTTGAACATGCCACCTGTCTCTATCTCCACTGCCACCAACCTAGCCAAGACAGCTGCTGTGACGGCCTAAATGTGTCCAAATGTTTCTACTTTATTCTTTTAGTCCTTCTAATATATTTCCTACACTATAGCAAAAGGATCTTTTAAAAATTTAAACCTGATTTTGATACTTTCTTGTCTGTAATGTTTAAAGACTTACTGCTGATATGGAAATAAAATTCCCAAAGCTTTGGACAGTCCCTCAATGTGCCCTGCCTTAGTCCCCCAGATACATTCAAAGCTAGTTTCACTTTTGCCTTCTGTATGTAGCCAAGTAATTCTGGCCTGCTCTTGTCACATACTGTGTGTGTTCTTTTTTCTGTCTGGGAACCTCCTCTCTACAAGATCAATTCCATCCTCTTCTGTTGGCCAATCCCTACTGTATATGCTTAATAGTCATTCAGAAAAGCTCAGGTTTGCTTTTATTTTGTAGTATTTACCATAATTACAACAAACTATAACATCATTTAATGTCAATGCTTCCTGCTCCAACTCCAAGTCCTCTCCACCCTCACTGCCAAAGTGTAAAATCCAGGAGGGCAGCGACAACATCTGTTTGGTTCATAAGTACATACAGGGACCCAAGATATGTCTAATAAATATGCAAGGAAAGAACAAGTGAAAATTCATTCCAACTTTTGTATTCTATTTATCTGAATAAACTATAAAGAGCAGGGAGATTGACATTCTCAGTTTTACTCAAATACGAGAGAGAGCGAGAGAGAGAGAGAGAGAGAGTGAAGAGAGAGAGAGCGAGAGCGAGAGCGAGAGAGGGAGAGAGAGAGAGAGAGAAACAACTACAAATTCTTTAATCAAACTGTAGGGCTTGGGGAGGGGCACCCTAACACATACCTAATTCCTGATAGTAATTTCAACTTGCCATTAATTCTACTTAGAAAACATATTTCTAGGACTCCTATATTACAATCCACCCACCCAGGGCTCAGGGCTCATTGTAGAAGAGGGGACAAAAATATTGTAAGAGCCAGGGAGGAGGTGCATGACCATATAGAAACAGTCCTACAGGCTCCTGGAACTCTTTTCATACGAAGCTACGTGTCAGCATGCACAAGACCCAAGCAAACTCAAGCAGACAAAAACCCAGCACAGAACTGTGGAAATCAACAGCAGACCCCAATCTAAGTGGAGGAATTACTGGCAGCTGATTACTGCTGGGTGAGGAAGAACTGATCTTCTTAGGTAGAGGGACTCTAGATAGACTGACTAGATTCCAGTGGATGAACTTGCACTGAAGGACATCTGGGGACACTAACTTTACATGATAGGCCTTAACACAAATGACAGAATGCATGAGCTCCAGCGGGCAGACTATGGTAGGGTGCAAAAGGGAAAGGGGGCATAAAGATGATTTTCTGTATGAAATACACAAAAATTCAATAAAAAATAAAAAAAAATATTTCTAAAAAAATAAGTAAAAAAATAGAGTACCAGGAACTCAGAAGAAGGAATAAGGAATTAATGAAGATTCCACATCTTGCTAAAGTATTACCTTACAATTGTCTAAAGTACTCTATAAGGCCCATAATCCCCTCTACATTTACATATTAATTTGCCTTCTAACCAAGTTTGATTAGAAAAAATTAAAAAGTACATTTAAAAATAAAAATATCTACTACAGGCTTTTCATTAAATGAGTACTCTGTGCAGAAAGTCCAATGGGTCTGATTTCTACCTCAAATCAGTAATGCTTTTAAGGTTCTGAATGAAACATGAGAAAAATTAAGAATATAAATTCAAGTTTGGCTTTCTTCTGAACTACCAGTCTATGGTATTTAAAGCACACAATGTCACTCTTGTGACACTCACTGCTGATGCCAATAGCCAAGCTTTCAGCTTGGTTGGGCACATCCTTCTTTTCTCACATCCTGGGTTGAATGAATGAGGAAAAAGTTTTTAAAAAATAAATACTAACTTTAACCAAAACTCTCTATATTTGGGTTAATTGTTCATTTTTAATGCTTGGCACCGAGGGTCTCGGGCATGCTAGGCAAGCATTCTACCACTGAATTTTATTCCCAGCCTGGAACTCTCTATATTTGTAGTGAACAGAAATAGCTCAGATGATGGGGAACTGGAATTCTTTTACTCCACAGTAGGCGTGACTGTTGCTAGCCATGTTTGAGTAAGTGTTGTTGTGTTCTTCCCACAATGGAGAAGTAGGTCGTAAGGGTGAAGCTTTCAGGCAGTGTATTATAGAGAACAGTGGTTTCCACACAGTCACTGTGCCAACTTTTAAAAAAAATGCTCTGCTTGGTCAGATGCTCATTCCTATGCTATTGCTGTAACTGTTCATCTGCATGTTCTTGTACTTTACCTTTACCTTCACAGGGATATCATCATCTTGGTTTGCTTTTTCTGAGGTGAAGACATAGGAGATGTCTTTGTGTGATGTGGTCTGGCGGCAGATGGCACACTTGATTGAGCTTCTGTGAGACCCCACACTGTACTGTTCAATAATAATAGACGTACACTCATTACAGAAACAGTGTCCACAGGTCAGCACTGCCCACTAAGAAGAAAACACACAGAATAAGCCTGGATGAGAATGCTACCCACAATGCCTTGCGCTTACCAAGACATATACAGGAGAAAGATGACTCACAATTGCACTTCCTGAATATTTCATGATATTAGCATTCTCTAAGGAATAAAAGAAAGCCAAGGCATGATTTAAATTATTTTTTTAGTCTTAAGGAGAATAAGCTTTCATAATTTTCAGCTTTATTATCCTAATAACAGTTAATCATATTTATTTTATATTAAACTGTTGTTCTCATTTCAGAAAAAAATTGCGAAATATTCCTTCAGCACTCCAGCAGCAGATAAGTAGAACCAAGAAAGCATTAATTTGAAGATAATATACTCAACACATTCCATTCAATTTATCAAGCACTTTCCCTTGTTAAAGCACTTATATAGAAAGTGAGATGAGCTAGTATTTCAAGATTTATTTTAAATGTGTTCCTGAGTATACTAAAAAGAATAGAGTTTTTGTGAAACCACTTGTCTTGTGACTACTCTGGCAGTGGGTACTTGGTTCTTAGCTGCATTTTGTTTAGGATTTGGACATGTATGGACTTGTACTGAATGAAAGAAAGTGTGTAGCTTGTAGAGAAAGTGTGTAGCTTGGCCCAGCCAACACTCTGAAAGGGAACTAAGAAGCTCTTTGGAAAATAATTCAAACTACGGGTAGAACAAACTAAGGTAGAGAAGCCTGGTTTTAAAATAATTAATGAGACACGAGAAGGGTTCTCTGTTTTGGTTGGATGATACTTCTCCTATTCCTCTCTAATTTCATCTGTGCATCTGTGCTCTCAGGGGCTTAAGTCAGAGAGAACCATCAGGAGTTGCATTTGGTACACAAAATTAAAGGCCTATCTCATAACATATTTGCTTGACACAGCAGCATTGTTTACTACCATATGCATCTCAAGTGACACTGGAAATATAGGATACTTCCTATGACTGGGAGGACTTCTGTGACTCATGGGAACTCAGAATTGATAAGGTACAGAGAAAGACAGGTTCACCTATATCTGTAATGGAAAAAAGTCGAAGAGCCACCTTATACTTGAGCAGTACCACTGAATAATTGACACAGAGAACACATGGCAGTGTCTCTAACAGGATCAGCAAGAACTTACAAGTAAGCTCCAATAGAGCCCAATTTATAGAACCAAATAATAAGGTGAGGAGGAAAACGGAGAATCAAGGGGATGGACAGAGTCCCTATATATAGCATGGGAGTTCGCAAAAACAGTTTTGTCACTATTTTTATAACCCAATTATTTATTTAATGCAGAAAACTAAAATTGAATGAAATAACAGATACAAAGAAAAATTAAAAACTGTAAAAGCTTAGGGCAAAATGAAATTTCACTGAAACTAAAAGCAAAAAAGATCCTATTCTGTCATGATCCACCTCTACCTGTCTATTTGTCTTGGTGCTAAAGACTGAACCCAGGGCCATCTGTATACCAGACACAATTCACTAAGCTACCTGCAAAGAACTGATCCTATAAAATCTAAATATTTTTAAATCACTGACTTTTATCAGATCATACTAGTATCTAATTGAGATTAATACTTGTCTTTCACATAGTTATGAGAAGGTATGCGTGTGTGTGCACATGTGCACGCACATGTGTAAGAGAAGTGAAGACAGGCTGACTATATGGAGAAGTCTTTGAAAATTATACAGCGTTTTATAAATCCATGTGATGTTTATTATAATTTTACCTGTTTTCCCAACTGTCGAGCACAGATTGGACAAGGTTCTGGATTAACACCTCCTGAGGTTTTGTCTTGAGACTATGGGGAAACAGAAAAATTCAAAAAACATATTAGCCATATATTATATTTAGAACTTGATGCATGCTTTGCAACTCATTTGTAACAATATGTGCTGGTAATTTCAATTAAAATCATCTAGCTAGTGAGAGGACCTAATACTTTATATAATAATATCATCATTTCTGGTATTTACTCAGGATATGAACAAAGAAAGGAAACTATTTTTACTATAGTTTGTGATTATAATAGACAAAATTAAAATAAAAATACAACATAGCTAAATTTTGGAAATTTTACTCTCAGATTACATTTTATTAGAAAGAAATATTTCCAGATAAGCAAAAACAAAACAAAACAAAAAATCCTGAAAGAATTTAACCTCAATAGACTTACTACAGCAAATACTAAAGGAAAATAATTCCAGAATTAAAGAAAGGGCGTCAGACTGCAAATACTACTAGCTTTGAGGGCATATGGCTTTGTTGCAACTGTCCAACTCTGCTACTGTAGTCTCAAATGCAGCCATGGACAGCAGGGAAGTATGAGCATGACTGTGTTCATTCAAACTTAATTTATATAAATAGTGGCAGAATGAACTTTTTCTGTGTGTAGGTTGCAGATCCCAGATTTAAGTCATAAATTTCCCTTTTATTTGTCAATTAAAAATAGATGCTTCCCTTTAAGCATGTCTTACCTGCACAGTCGTATATTTTCAATTTCATTCAGATTAGAATATTTTTTAATTTCTACTATAATTTCGTTGAATGAGGCATTACTTAGAAGTGTATTGTTAATGTCAAATTTGAGGATTTATCTAGGTATCTATTAGTGAGTTCTACTTGAATTCTCTTTTGTTAATAGACATACCCTTGCAGAATTCTAATCTTGTAAAAATTTTAAGTTTCTGAGTCAGCATTAATTTGGTTTTGGTAAGGATCCCATGTACACCTGGAAAAAGGTACAGTTGTTTTTAGGTGTACTATGGTTTCAGTTAGACCACATTTGTTCAAATATTTGGTATCTTTACATATTGGGCATCTCTTGGAAATATGGAAGACTCTTATAATAGTTAATCTGAGCTTACTTCCTTCTTTTAAGTTATCATACATCTTCATTTTGTGTCTGTTGTATATTCTATATAATAGCACTGCTGTTTCATTCTTTTATAAAACTAGTCAGTATTTTTTTATATTTACCTACTCATTTAAGCTTTCCTTTGCTCTTCATGCTTTCCTGTGGTTCTATCTTTAATTCTGGAATCATTTTCCTTTAGTTCAAAGTATTTCCTTTAGTATTTGCTACAGTGAGTCTACTGAGGTTAAATTCTTTCAGTTTTTGCTTATCTGGAAATATTTCTATCGCCTCCCCCCTTTTTTGCAGGATATTTTCTCTAGGTATTGATCCTAGGTTGGGAGGTATTTATTTCAGGATTTTAAAGATGTCATGACACTGTTACAGTGTTGAAAGAAAAACCCTCTATGTATTTGCCAATTCTGATCAAGTGCTCTGTCAAAGGATCAACTATGAATAATGAATAAAATGGATTTATCAGTGCCTTAACAATTCGGACGTCTGACTTAATCACAATGTGGAAAATGTATCATGAATCACATTAAATAACAGAACTCTATTCCCATGTCTTTTGACTTGTGAGCTTTCACATAACATATGAAAGAATACATGTATACGCTACATAGGACAATTTTCACTGAAGTATACTGCAATATTCTATCAAAGACTTTGAACTATATAATCTGTTTACATTTCTTACTATGTAGTACATTCCTTTTAAATCATATCTAATTATCATTTCTAAGGATAACACTTTTGTGTAGCTATTGTAGATATAGCTTATTTGACTCATAAAACTCATATAACTAACACAAACAAAATACACTATTCATTCAAATGCAACAGATCACTAAAGTGGTTTATGATAACACAGCACAGAGAAAACAGCATTAAAGAATACCTTCTCCAAGTTCGTTAGGTACAGAAGCTGTCCAAGTTTCTTCTGAAGCTGTGATGTAGCAACGGCTTTATCATTTATTAGCTTTACTCGATTTTGCTCTACCTAAAAACAAGTCAAAAGGACCATTCTTTATTCTGTCTCAGAAAAATGGTTCAACTACATTAAACATGCATTAATTCCCTGAATAACAGGAATTCATGTCCTAGCTTAAGAAGAAATTTCAAATTCAAATTTGTAAGATTGCTATTAAAATAATGTATTTGAAAGAACTTGCTTTACAGAAGACAAAATTTAATGTGGAGTTGTTTTAAAGGGAAGCATACTATGTATTTGAATCAGATAAAAATCCATCTAAATTCTATTTATGTACCACTTCTTAGTAGTACATGTATTGGATGAAGAAACCTGCATGATTTGATTTAGGGAGGGAGACGTGTGAAACCCAAGGAAGAACCGCTGTCCTTTCTTTTTTATTTTCACCAAGTACAACAGACAGAAAGGAGAATTCAGATGAGTGCAATTATTTTTTTTTTTTTTTTTTTTTTTTCTGGTGCTGGAAGTTCAACCTAGAACTTACTTTTGAAGAAAAAATTACCAAGAATTCATTCTTAAGTGAGAGAGTATACAATAAATTATCTTAAAGCTTCTCTAAGCTATAGTCTAAAAGTTTTACAAAAAGAAATGGGGGGGCAGTATAGAGAGGGCACAGTGGTTAAGAGCTCTGGCTGCTCCTACAGAAGACCTGGGTTTAAAACCCAGCACCCACATGGCAACTAACAACCATCTATAACTCCAGTTCCAGGGGAATCCAAAGTCCTCTTCTGACCTCCCTGGGCATAGTACAACAAGGGTACATTTACACATATGCAGGCAATACACATATACACAAAACCAAAATAATAAAATTTAAAGAACAAAAAGAAATAAGTATAATTATTAAACCTCATAAGGGATAAAAGTAAATTATAAAGGAAATAAATATTTTTCGTGTGGACTAGAAAAGATAGGCAGAGTTCTGACTAATCCTAAAGTATACAGGGATTTATTGGACTATACATTGCAAATATCTACTACTAAGATATAAAAGAAAAGCACTGCAAAGTAAGTTTTAGTTATTCCTGAGGAACCTGTTTTTCTAATTTTAGGAGAGCTGAGGTTACATTACTTTTAAAATGAAACTAAGAATAACTACTGGATTTGATATAGAGAAAGTACTCAGAAATAGATGAATACCCAACTTGGGAAGAAATAAAATGCATTGAAACAGTGGATATTAAACCATATTATATATAAATGAAACTGCTTTTTTTGACCCACAAAATGCCTTAACGGCTCTCATGCACAGTGATGACTATAGGACAGGTCACTGCCCTTCCTCTCTACCTCTTCCGTGGAGTTTGGACTTCTCTTGCGTTATTCCCAATTACCTCATGTGGTTCAATGATATGAGGAACAGGTGGGTTTGGCTTTGGCTCCTTGGGATGTCTCACTCTTAGTCGTTCTGTAGCCATTGCAAGTTCATCAACAGCAGATACACGATTTCTTAGAGTCATCCAATATTCATGAAGCAACTGAAGGGGAAAGAGAAAAAGGCAGTGGAAAACACAGAATTAAATTAGTTTAAAATCACAAAGATGTACCTTAAGCAAAAGGTTTCAAGGAGGTCTACATTTTTTCATTAAGAGTTTAAGGAACAAGCAATACTTTAGGCCAAGTTCAAGATAAGGAAGTGCGACAGAATAACCTCATAGGACAATGTCTGCAATTCCTAGGAAAAGAATACCTAAAGATTGCATGGTAAGACCAAAAATCCATATAAATCAATACTAGATAGATGGGATCAACACTTTGACTATACACCATCCAATTTAAAAAAGATTTAAGGATAGGAGAAATTCGTTAGAAAGCCTTAACTGTAGCTTCTCTTTTTTCCTTATATAGTCCTCCTTCAATGCCACATAGGCAGTTACTACTAATCCCACCTTTCATTGGAATAATACATATTTATTCCTAAAAATTTCCAAAACATAAAGGATTCTATCAATCACTATAAAAGTTTAGACAAACTTCCTTCACTAACATATTCTGAACTGGATCTTAATTGAACAATATATTAGTAGCTACATCTGCTGTTTTTCTCTGTTTTCTTCATGCAAAAGCATGAAGAAAATGCACAAGGATAATGAGAGATGCACAAAGAGCACTTGTCTACACACGGAACACATGGTAAAACTCAGCTGTAGAAAAAAGATACAGGAGTAGCTAATGCTGTACATAATACTGACTTTCTCTGTGGTTTGCTATAATTAAATATGTTCATGTGCTTTACATTTATAATAATAATGCGCAAGAAAAATTATTATAGACTGTTGAAAAGATTTCAACTATGAAAGTATCATTCCTCACTTTAACAAATGTCTGGCCTGGTATTACAGACAATGTATCTACTCTTTTGACACATTATTATTTTGCTTTAAAAAGATTATAAAATGACATTATAATTAAAAAATAATCTGTCTCCCTTACTCATCTCACAGGCAAAGGATTAACAGACAAGAAATTTAGTATAAAGAATAATTTAAAATTAATAAATTCTAGAATCAAATCCCATATATAGAGTTGTAATGCAATATATTCACTAAAGGATAAAAATAAAAGTTCAATTTATCCTGTATTCATTGAAATTGTTTCCAGACTTCCAGTTTGAAACATATTTACTATGTTCCCCAATCTTTGAAGTTGATACTGATATTTGGTTATTTATTCCCCATGCAAAACCAAAATAATCTTCTATGTCAATTTCATAAACTAACAGTGTTAAGGTCCCACTAAGAATAGAATGAATCACAGCTGAACAAAAAGTTACTGCAAGTCAATTGTATATTCCAGTTTAATAATAATTTCTGTTTACTACTTTAATAAATAGAATGCCATATTATTTGTTATTCTTTAATATAATAATTACACTTTAGGAAAATAAATTACAACACATCAAGCCTCTAAAGCAGATTTTAAAGTTAACGTGAAATGGTTTGTAGTTTTGGAAGAAAGTTCTAAAATAGTGTACCTTATATTCCTTCTTCCAAGCCTCAAAAAGATCCATTGAAACACTTCCTTCATCTACAAACTCAGCGTCAAATCTATGTGATCTTGCAAATGACAGAACTGCTTTCATAGACCGCTCTGTCTCACTGATTGCCCATAGGCCCCGGGTAGTGGTAGGTACTCGATCATCCACCAGTCCTTCCTCATCTTCTATCATTTCCTCAAAGATTGCAGTCTGACCCTTGACTCTGAAAACACACCAGAACAAAGCTACAGTAACTGTGCATAACAAGCACTGCAAACAAGCAGGTAGAACAAGCAGGGAAGCAAGTTCAGCAACCACGCAGCAGCTTTCAGGATCACGCCAAGAAGATCATGCTTGAAGGTCTTCGGGAAAATTCTAAAATGCTGGATGTTTGTTCTGTATTTCTTTTTTGCTTAGTATTGTTGAGACAAGGTCTCCTGTAGCTCAGGCTAGCCTCATATTCACTATGTAACTGAGGCTGTCTGTGAACTGATCCTCTTGCCTCCACCTAGCAAAGGCTAAGACTATAAGTGTGTGCCCTGCCTTGCCAGTGATTCATGAGCACAATCTTGGATAACCAAAATAATCTTTAAATTTCATCAATGAATCTCACTCTGAGAATTAAAAATAAGTTGCCACCATTACTAGCCATAAACAAAGAAAAGAAGAAAGCAACAGTAGCCATTGGTACACAATCAGAGCATAGTCTCTATTTCAAGAGTGTAATTTGCTAATGCCATGGTTACATGCACTAAGCAATGTGATCTCAATGCAAGGATAAAGATTCTGTTGAAAAGTAATAATTAGAGCTAACATTTTTAATCAGGTACGTACTACGTTCTAAGCACTATGCTAAACTGTTATGTATATTTTCTTATTGAATACTTGTAAAAACTCAACAAAGGATGAGTTGCCATCTTCATTTCATGAATGAACATACTGAGGGTTAAAGAGTAATTTGCTCTTTTCAGCGGACAGGGAAACAAGTCCAAATCATCACATTATAAAGAATAGGATCTGAATACTCCTCCCAATTTTCCCTCAACTATAATAACTAAAAAATGCCATTCAATGAACATTTAGGGGTAACTTCTATGTAGAAAAAAAAACTGAGATTGTTAAATGTCAAAGGTTTATTAAATTGATTTAAAAAAGGAAAAGCATACAGAGTAAAGGTCACAGTAGAAACTATAGTCTCATAAAACATTAAATCTTTCAAAATGTTTCCTTTTCCTTGTGGGTAATAATCAGTGAACTTACGTGTTAGAAAATAGCTTGGATTCATACTCTGTGAACAATTCATCTGCTTTACAAAAGACACAGCTGAAAAAGATAACCAGAGAAATATTCAAAAACAAAACCAGCAATCAGGTAATTTTTGAAAGACGCTTACTATTTTGCACATGACAGGGTTTAGAAAAAGAATTAGTTTTCAAGTACGCACTTTGAATTACTTTATTTTTAAAAGAATATATCTTTCTACTTCTGTCTGAATTAAAACTAAAATTGCTTCTATTCAAGAACAATTATTTCTTGACTCAGATAAAATACAACTTAACAGAATGAGGTCATTAACTGCACGATTTCCTCAGTTGCCTACCAGTTGAGAGGAAGTCTGGCTGGTCGCAGGTGGCAGACTGTCGCAGACTCAATAACATCACGGGACGGAGGTCTCTCCAGGTTCTTCACAGCTTCTCTCACTAACTTCTGGAATCTGCTTAGCTCTTCCATTTGTGTTGTGAGTAAGAACTGAAGACCTCTGCAATCATGGAACCTTATTTCCATCACCAGCACCAAAGGAAGAGTAACAAGTGAGCATTGTCAATTCAGAAAATGGCTGTCAAGTATTAATGAAACTGCCAAATTCACACACTTGGTTGAGATTTCCCTTGAGAGTGTGCCCAATGAACTATTAGTCAACATTTGACTCCAGTTCCAGGAGATCCGATGTCCTCCTCTGATCTCTGAGGGAACTGCGCGACATGGTGCACTTACCTATGTGCAGGCAATATACACATTAAATAAAAATAATAAAATATTTTTTAAAAAGATACAATTAAATCTTTAATAAAGCACATAGTATATTCTAGACACTCTGATAAGCATGTCTTTGTAGTTTTAAGAGTTACTAAGGTGCTCATGTTATAAAATAAAAAAACTGAACTACTTAATGTTGCAAAGTTATTATTACAGTTATGTGGCAGAGATACAGGTTAAAATCAAATACAAATGCTTAAAAAAAATACAAAAGACAGGGTAGGGTATATAAACCCAGTGCCTCACATTTGCTAAGTACCACTGAACAATCTGTAACTCCATGGCTTGTAACTATTTTGATTGCTGAAGAATAATTTATACATGTGCATACATGGTTTTATAAGGAAAAAAGAAAACCTAGAATAGTAAGAAATCAGAAACTAGAAAATACAGAGATGACTTTCTTGCTTTTTAGGAGTTTACTCATCCCCTTCCTCTAAAACTATTCAGAAGAGCTTGAACTCCTTCCTGAAGCCTTTGCTAGGATATTCAAATCTATGTTTCTTTTTCTCCATGGAATTTAAGAAAAATATTCATTTTAATAGTTGGTTTATTTTTTATATATTTATATTTCTCAAATTGTTCATGGATTTTTTTCTAAAAAACATGCAGTGAGTACAGAATAATTGCTCAGTAATTTCTTGAATTTTTACAGTCACTTGAATAAAATTTGGTAAGGTATCAAAACCACACAATAAGGTTTTGATATCAAACTTATTAAAAGTTTAAGCTACTCTTCAAAAACTAACTTTTCAAACAAAGGGAAAAAAGTAAGTTCAGAAAGGTTCTCTCTACTAACTCAAATCTGCGTCTTGTGAGTAAGACCTGAGAGCACAACCACAGGGCAGCATTTAACTAGTTTTGGCAATGTTCTCTCTTATAGATTCTTTAAATTAAGAAAAAAAGTAATTATAGGTAACTCATACGCTATACTGTATAGTGGGCACTATTTTAAGTGAGTGCTTTACAAATATCATTTTATTTAATTCTTAGCTTTATAGATCAAGACAGTAAGGCACAGGCCCAAGCCACTTTTCCAAGGACAGCAGAAATGAGAAGTGGGGAAGTGAGTAGACAGAGCAGTTTGGCTGGAGAAACCAGCTCCGGTCTTAATCAATTAGCTACATTCACTGCCTTTCTAATAATCAATAAAATTCAAATGAATTTTTTGGAAAGATCAATTTTATATAAAACATCCAAGTGTGTTAAAATAACCTCTGAATACACAGCAATATTGGGAAATCAACTTAACTATGTAAGATTTGTATTTTTTTTTGTTCTAATAGGAGAATTTACATCTTTTAAGTAAATTTATTTTAAAAAATTAATTAATTTTTATGTGTACTGGTGTTTTGCCTGCAATGTATATAAGTGTACCATGTGTGTGCATTCTGCAGAGGTCAGAAGAGGGTATCAGATACCCTACAACTGGAGTTATAGATGGTTGTTAGCCACTACATGGATGCAGGGAACTAACCCAGATTCTCTGCAAGAGCAGACAGTGAGTGATCTTAACTGCTGAGCCATCTCTCTAGCTCCAGTAAACGTTTTACGTTTTTAGGGGGATTTTTTTTTTGTTTTCGAGACAGTATCCCTGTAGGGCCAGCTGTCTTGGAACTCACTATGTAGGCCAGGATGACCTAGATCTCATAGAGATCTGCCTGACTCCGCCTCTGCCTCCTGACTGCTGGGATTAAAGGCACGTACTGCCACATCTGACTGACTCTCAATGTTTTAAGATAAACAACTTAAAAATAATTTTAACATTTTCTTAGCTGAATCCACAATGCAAATAATGTTAAGATAAAGGTTTAAGATAAAGGTGGCATTCTTTTAGGTAAAAAATTATGATAATCATAGTAAAATACAGGGAAAATATGACAGTTCTCATTCAGTCAACATTTAGAAGAGTTCTGAGGGTCAGTAAATAAAAAGAAATAAAAACTTTCCAAAGAAATTCTTATGCCAAATTTCTTACCAAAAATTATCTTCAATCCCACGGCTGACCCTTACATGGGGATGAGATCTCAAAGGTCATAAAAGATACTCTGTCTCACACATACTTAGAATCAACAGCTCTGTGTCAACTCTTAAATCTCCCGTGAGACAGACATTCCTTTGAGTTAAACCACTAAAGGTACTTTTGATAAAAAGTAAACTTGTTCTTTGGCAAGAACTACTTGCCATTTATTCAAAAAGCAGTACGCCAACTACTCTCAAGACCCTAAAGAATACAGGGTGTTCATAGAAAGATAATGAAGAGAGCAAATAATTCCATAATATACAAGCGTGGGCCACTGTGGCTCTAGATGCTTAAAACTTGGAGACTGAATCACACAAAGAGAGCAGAAATAGCATATATCAAAGACAAAGTCTATTTTAAAACTTTTCTTGAAGTAGGTAATGCATGTATAAAACAATAACCACAAGATGATGACAATGAAGATTGGGGAAAAAAGGTTTTCCAAATGCTCTAGAAAGAGAATATTTTCAAATGGCTAACATTAGGATAAAGGGATTTCTATTTTAAATGTACATCTAATATTTTTGTTTGAAATATACTCAATAAAATGTAAAACCCAGCCCCCAGCCATTGCTAAATACAGTATATTCTGATAACTCACTGTACTTCCTAACCCCAAATAATTTGAACACTGAACTGATCACTAGCAAAGCTCTTTTGTTTTGTGCTTTCTTACTTCTCTGACATAGAGAACTTGTCAGTTTGTTGCTTGTAGTTACAGGTTATTTCATTTCGCACCCTCTGAACAAGTTCCTCATCAACAGAAAATTCCATTGCTCTGTGAATTACATTTAGCCACCAGGGAGAATTAGAATGAATCTGGAAAAAAGGTGAAAGTTGGTAAATTAATATGTCTTTTCAGCATTCAGTGGGAAAGGCAATGTGGAAAATTCAAAGGTATTAATAAATCCAATTCTCAAAGGGACTGTGACAATAGAGGGTGACATATATAATCTGTATACATTGGGAGAATACATTCTCTGGCATACACCATGGGACAACTGTTCTTTTAATTATTCTGGAGGAATGAGAATTTATACAAAATTTGTATAAAAAAGCTGTATTAAAAAGTACTTAGAACATTCAGCACTTTCTGCATAGACTTTAAAAGAATAAAGAAAGCCCTAATTCTAACCTTTGAGTACTGAACTAGACTCCACTGAATAGATAACAAAATTATGATTTTGATACCAAATAACTAATGAAGTAGGAAGATTAAAACGTGGAGCAACTGATTTTAAAATTCTTTTACTTTCCTCAAAAAGACAAACTGTTATACCCTTGGTCAGAGGAATCCATTACAGCTTTAAAGTAACATGGGACCTAAAATTAGCTGATTTATCTATGTAACTGTCCAGCCAACTAACAAACATTGCTAACTGTACATAAGCTTGTATTATGGTATAGATACTCAACCAGGTGCTAAGATTTCTAAGGGAAATAAAAAGTTCAAGCTTTCTTCCAAACTAAACAAATCCAAACTGGCATCTGGGGACAAGCAGGAAGCCTGCATGTCGATGTCAGGGGTACTGTGAGGTGTACCTTCCTTTGGAGCTCTCGGATGGTCTGCTGCACAGGCTGTAAAGCTTGCTGGGCTTCAGCAACTTCTGTGTTACATTTACTCATATAGTGTTCTCTCAGCTGTTTGGCCTGTGGTAAAATAGAAAATAACACAAATTTTCATTTAATGCTCTGAATATTTTAGTTTGATGACTGAGTAACAAGGGGTCACTCCATGTACTTAAAAGTTTCTTAACTTGACTGTGCTAGACAGCGTCAGTTGTTAACTTGACACACCTGGGTGAAGAGAACCTCAACTGAGGAATTCCTTCTATTGGAGTTGCCTATGGCCATGTCTGTAAGGCAGTTTTTGATTGTTGAGTGATGTAGGATGGCCCAGCCCACTGTAGGTGGCACCAACCCTGAGCAGGTGGTCCTGTGTTGCATAAGAAACAAGGGTGAGCATGGGACAGTGGAGCAAGCCAGTAAGCAGTGTTCCTCCATGGCCTGTGCTCCAGCTCCTGCCCTGAGCACCTGCCTTGGCTTTCCTCAGTGATGAGCTGACCTGGGAGTTGTAAGATAAAGTAAACCCTTTCTTCCCCAAGTAGGTTTTGGTCAATGTATTTATCACAGCAATAGAAAGCTAACTAGACATTGATTTAAACATAAAACTCTACTAAAGTCATAAAATTTAAGAAATTCTAAAGATTTATCCCTTATAGGGTGCAATCAGACATCAATATTTTATAAGAAAAAAGATACCTTATAGAATTACTTAACTGATTTAGTGATTACAGTATCATGAAGGGGCTTAAAATAACACTTAAGAATGTACAATTAGGGGCTGGAGAGATGGCTCAGCAGTTAAGAACACTGACTGTTCTTGCAGAAGACCCGGGTTCGTACCCCAGCACCCACATGGCAGCTAACAACTGTCCATAAATCCAGTTCCAGGGGATCCGACAGTCTCTTCTGTCCTCTGCGGGCATTGCATGAAACAGGTGCACTTACCTACATGCGGGCAATACACGAATACACATAAAATAAAAATGAATAAAATACTGAAAAAAAAAGGATGTATAATCAAACAAAAGTGTTAGGAACTGAACCTTGTTCCTACAAAATTCATTATGTTGAGGCCCTAACCCATCATGACTGAATGTGGAGACAGGGTCTTTAAGAAGGTAACTAAGGTTAAGTAAGTCCTTATGGTTAATGCCCTAATCACATATGAATAGTGGAGTCCTTATGAAGAAAGACCCCAGAGATGGATAAGCATGAAGTAAAGGCCATATGAAAAGGCAGCAGGATCTCAATCAGAGACAGGAGCCTCAGAAAAACTAAACCTGTAGGTTTGAGGTAATAAACCTTGATCTCAGATTTCCAACTTCCAGAACCGTAAGAAATAAATTTGTCTGTGGTACTCTGTTATGGCACTACAAGGGAACTAATATAACCAAAATTTTTAAATTTTTACTATTCTTCCAACTTTTGAAGAGAATAGTGATTAAATAATTCAAAATCAAAACATTTTATTCTTAAAAATAGCAAAGTTCTATGCATATAGATTCAACATTAGGAATCATGGAAATTCTTTTTTAAAAAAATATTTTATTTATTGTTTTTATTTTATGTGTATGAGTATATTGCTTGCATGTGTGTAAGTGCACCCGTGTGGAGCAATGTCACGGCCGGATTCCCTGGAACTGGAGTTACCGATAGCTGTTAGCTACTATGTGGGTGCTGGGAATTGAACCTGGGTCCTCTGCAAGAGCAGTCAGTGCACTTAACCACTGAGCCATCTCTCCAGCCCCGAATCATGGAAATTCTTTATACTTTCTTCTATTCATATTGTATGAGAACTAGGCAAGGCAATGATATGGGATCATTGGAAATAGCTACACAGTGAGAACGTTCCTCCTTATAAATACATTTTTCTTCTTCCTGTCATAATCTAACATGAAACTTCATTATAATTCCTTGATTATAACTGTTTGGTCACAAGCGCTGGCTGCTAATAAGTTGTCTCCCAGTGATAATTCTCTGTCACTGAAGGCATTTAGACAAAGATGACTAATGATTTTTAATTGTATTTGTCTGTACTGTGAATGAAATTCTACTTGAAAACTTTCTATTTGTAGACGTCCATCAAACCAAAATCATACCAAAAGCAATCAGACTACAGTTGGGAGAAAATATCTACTAATGACAGATCTGGTAAGGCATTCATATCTAAGAACAGAATACAATAAAAAAGTAGCCAAGAGGACTGGAGATGGCTCAGTGGTAAAGAGCACTGGTCCCTCTTTCGGAAAACTCAGGCTCTGTTTTCGGCACCCACATAGCAGCTAACATCCATCTGTAACTACAGTTCGAGGGGATCTGATGCCCTCTTCTGGTATCCTCAGGCATTGCAAAAGACATGGGTATACTTACATGTAGGCAAAACACTTATACATAGAAAATAAAAATAAAATAATAAGTAAGTCATGTAAGTAATTAATAAAATAGTCAAGAAAGTAGCTATGATATTTCTCCAAAGAGAACATAAAAAAGGTCAACAGGAGGTATATAAAGATACTCACTATCACTAATCACCACAGCAAAGAAAGTTAAAACTAGAAGGATCTCATGGAGAAGAAGGGAAGGGGGCAGTGAAAAGGGGAAGGAGAGCAGAAGGGGAAGGTAGTAATGACAAGGGAGTTGATTTGAATGGAATGTGTACACTTTTCTTTCACTATTTCCTCAACACTGTACTTACATAGTATTTACATTGTATTAGATAGAATAAATAAAAAATTATAATAAAAATAAAACCATATGAAGATACTTAGGATGGCTACTATCAAAAAGAGACAACTAGTGTTGGCGAGGGGATGGAAAAAAGACAACTCTTGCATACTGTTGGTAGGAATGTAAATTAGCATAGTCATCATTAAAAAAAAAAATAAGACAACCTAAAACAGAGTACTGCCATATTGTCTAGCAATCTGAGTTCTGGGTATATATCCAATGGAAATGAAACCAGTATATTGAAGAGATTAGTCTCATGTTTATTAAGCATTATTCATTCATAATAGTGAAGACACAGAATCAACCCAAGTATTCATCAACTAACTCATGAATGGATTAAGAAAATACGGTAAGGGGGCTGAGGAAATGGCTCAGCAGTTAAAGAACCTGTCACATAAGCAAGAGGACCAGAGCTCAGATCCCTAGAACACACATAAATGCTACATGATTCCCCTGCAAGTCCAGTGTTGGAAAGTGGAGACTAGGATTCCCAGAGCAAGCTGCTTGTGAGACCAGCTGTTATTAGTGAGCTCAAGGTTCGACTAAGAGACCCTGCCTCAAAGACTAAGATGGAAAGCAATCAAGAAAGATTCCCAACATCAACCTTGGGCCTCCACACACAAGCACTCATATGCACATGCACTTGGAGACACATGTGTGCTCATATATGAGAGAATGCACATACACACTGCACACACAGACATATGGAAAGAGTGAAAAGAGACAAAAATATGTATATAAACACAATGGCATATAGTATAGTTCAGTCTTCAAAAAGAAGGAATTGTTATTTACAAAAAGAGATGATCCTGGAGGACCTTATACTAAATAAAACAATTCAGGCACAGAAAGATGCAGGCTGAATGATCTCACTAGATGTAGAATTTTAAAAAACAAAATTCATAGAAACAGAGAGTAGAATGTTGGTTACCAGGGGATGGAGATACTGGGGGGTGCTAGTCAAAAGATACAATAGTTTCAATTAACCATGAGAAATTAACCCAGAAACATCAGTATACAACTATGAATACAGTTATGAGCAATATGCTACTGAGACTTTTTAAAGTGTTTTATTTATTATTTTATGTGAATGAATGTATTTCCTGTATGTATGTAAGTGCACTTGTGTCATGTAATGCCCGTGGAGGTCAGAAGACGGTGTTGGATTCCTTTGGAACTGGAATTACGGACAGTTGTTAGCCGCTGTGTGGGTGCTAGGAATTGAACCCAGGTCCTCTGCAAGAGCAGCCAGTTCTCTTAACCACCTAGCCATCTCGCCAGCCCCAAGAGTAAATTTTAAATATATAAAAATTAAGTATGTGAGGTAATGAGGATAGATTATTTATGTTGAGTTAGCCACTTCACATTACTATACACATCAAAACATCATTTTGTACACTAAAATACATGTAATTCTGTCAATTAAAATAAGTTATGTGAACAAATATAAAGGGCTGTGCATACTTGTAATGTTTTATCTTGCTAATTTAAATAAAAGCTCCACTTATAGGTTCAATATATTTCATCCACATGTACTCTTTTGATTTTAGCTTTGCTCTTTCTCTTTGATCTTAAAAAAGGCAAAAATCCTTGGGAGAATAAGCAAGCTATTAACAATTTGAAGCAAAATAATTTATACTATCACTCCTTTCAATGAGAGGCAACACTTACTGAATAGGAAACTTTTTTGAGAGAAATACCACTGAAAATTTGAGTCCATTTGTTAGTTTGGTAACATGCAGCAGGGCAGTCTTGCTATAGAATCGAGGTCTCTTTTTCATTTGTCAATTATTAATCCACTATCTGCAAGAAGCAGTTATCATGACTATGAGTAGATAACAGACAAACAAAATAATATGGTGTATGACATTCTCTGCCATCCCAAATCACCATAGCAAGGTCTGGAACATCAAAGCAAAAGGAAAACATGGCTGGCTACATTCATTAAATGTTATGAGACAGAAAGATCAACTACATGGAGCTTAGAATTTAAGGAAGTAAACTTTTATAGAAAAATGAAGAAATAACAATTACCTCTTCTTCAAGCCTGCTGTCTCGCAAGGTAGGAGGTATCCCTGGGTGCTTGGCTACTAAGAGCTCCATTAAATTATGTGTGGCATGAAGTCTCTACAAATCCATAAAAGGTGAAAATTAAGACAAGCAATGCAGAACCTATAACATACAGAGCACAAACTCTTAAGTTTATATTGACAAATACTGTACCTCTGAAACAATTTGAGTACCATTTTTCCCTAGATAAAAATGAACAGTAAAGGTGTTAAATCATAATGGACACAAATTTTCTTCAATTAAAAATTCATGCACTTTTGAGTATGGCTACTGTGCTGGACAGCTTTAATGTCAACTTGACACACCTGGGTTGAGGGAGCCTCAATTGGGGGAATTGCCTCTATTGGACTGGCCTATGGCCATGTCTGTGGGGCATTTTCTTGATTGTTGAGTGATGTGGGAGGGCCCCTGGGCTGGTAGGCCTGTGTTGCTTAAGAAAGCAGGCTGAGAAGGGGTCAGGGGAGCAAGCCAGTAAGCGGTGTTCCTCCAGGGCTTGTGCTTCAGCTCCTGCCTCCAGGTTCCTGCCTTGAGTTCCTATCTTGGGCTTCCTGATGAATTGTGACCCAGGAGACTCAAGACAAAATAAGCCCTTTCTTCCCTAAGTTGGTATTGGTCAGAGTATTTTGTCACAGCAATGGAGAGACAAACTAGGACAGCTATGTTCTTAGCGTACACAGTATAGGCATACTTTTATTTTTTTAGCTGTACAACTGAAGTCTACGCAAGGACGTATAAGAATCTCAAGTAAGTTCAGTAATGCAGAAGGGCTGACTGCACCAATTTGACTCCTTTTCTAGAAAATGAGTCTGAATGGGTATTTCAATACTATGCAAAAAATATGTAACAAAATTCCTAAGAAAAGAAGGTTGGTACTTGAATATGTTGCACTTATAGAATGAAAAGGGGGAGAAGCTAGAATTGAAGAGATTGGACCAAGGAGGAGTAACTTTGTATCTCTGTATCTGATACACATAATATACTTCCCACTGAGAGTCTACAACTGGTTAGAGGTTCCCTCTGGAGTCAGAGGCAATGAGAAAAACTGAAATGAAAGAAGTTTTCAGTTTAAATTAATATTTTACCTGGGAAGATAGCTAGAAGCTAAAAGACGATTAGTGAAGAGTTCTGGTAAGACCTGATTTGGTATCAGTGATTTTAGCCTTTCAAGGTTCAGTCTGTCTGGCTACAGATTACTGGCCATGGTACAACTCTTTTCAGGGTCTATGTTACCTCAAGTCTTAGGTCTTCAACATGGCTTCTTAAATCATACAATGAGTACTGTTAGGTTTAACAATAAAAGAACGGTGCAAATGACTTGAGAAACTCATTTCCTCTTTACTCTTGTGTCTGTGGAAGACCTACTATTTTTGTACAAGTGGTGAGATGGGAAGATACTTGTGGCCAATTTCTACCCCTGTTCACATTTTATTCCAGTGGCACAGCATGGCTAACCTGACTGAACAGAGTAACGATTCAGTTAGCCATGTTTTACCAGTCAGTGGAGTTGTTACTGAAAAGCAAGAACCAGCCTGAGAGCTCATTCTTCAATTCTGAACTCAGGCATTCAGGACTTAAATCTGTCTCCTTGCTTGTCCTTCTATTTTTATTTCTATTATTCAAGAATGGAATATCTTTGTATGTTTTCCCTTTCCCATGGGGGAAACACGTTTAAGGTCCATGTCCTACCTTCTGTTATTCTTTAAGAATGGGAAGTAAACATTCATTTGAACTTTCTCAGTGCCCAACCCAGTCCAACAAATTCTTCCGAATACCCACTGCATCACATATGAAAACACAAGTCCCAGAGTCTTTATTTGTAAGTGAAAAGTCAACTTATATAAGATTCAAGTCTAAACTTGCCAAGATTAGTAACAGTCATCTTTATATCTCACTTACTTAAAATCTCATCTACAATCCACTGGGAAAGAGCAAGTGTTAGAATTCAAAAATGCAAACCATCCTAAAAGACCTCTATAAGTTAAATTAAAAAAATCAACAGATAGGCTTTATTTGGTCACTTTCACTACCAGAATATGGCTCATTTTCTTTCCTTTTTGACAAAAAATCATTTGAACAAATACACTGGTATTAACACAGAAACTTATAAAATTGGCTTATCTCTGTTAGAACTATTTTTCCAATGTAGGGTATAAGCCTGCACAGACAAAACAGTGATAATTCTCAAAGTTTATTAAAAATCATCTTAGGGACGTATTAAAAAGACCGAATTCCAAGTTTTACCTTTAGTAAATTATGACTTTGTTATTCTTTAACATTCTGAAAAATGATTTTAATATTTTATTTATTATTTTATATGTATGTGTGTATTGCCTGCATGTGGGTAAGTTGTGCCTGTGTCGTGCAATGCCTGCAGAGACAGACGAGACTGTTGGATCCTCTGGAACTGGAGTTATGGATAGTTGTTAGCTGCCACGTGGGTGCTGGGATTTGAACCCGGGTCTTCTGCAAGAACAGTAGTGTTCTTAACCACTGAGCCATCTCTCCAGCCCCCAAATAATTTTGTTTAAAACAATTCAAATATATACTTGGAACTTTTTAGTCTGCACTTACTTGAAGTGAATCAGTTTTGAGTTTTCCTTTGTGCTCCTCAGATGAGCGCAGTACTTCTCTATACAGTTCCGCTGCTGAAGCAAACTCACCTAAGAAACAAAATGTGTTTAAAGTTCAGAAACTCCTAATGTTACCTATTTATCATCAATCCACAAATCTATATCACAAAATATGAAACTCATTTTATCATTATTATTATTACTATCATTATTATTGATTTTTGGTGCTGAGGAGGAACGCAGGGCTTTTCACATGCTAAGCCAAGTGCTCTACCACTGAAATGAATTACCCTGTAATTCACTATTTTTATAAGTAAAAAAACTGTAGCTGGTGGGGATGATTATTCGTTATTTTAAAAAATATTTTATTATTTTTATTTCATATTATGAGTGTATTAACGAAATGTATGTAAGTGTACCCATGTCATGCAATGCCTGCAGAGGCCAGAAGAGGGTTCTGGATTCCCCTGGAACTGGAGCTGCTATGTGGGTGCTGGGAATCAAACCTGGGTCTTCTGTGAGAGCACCCAGTGCCCTTAAACACTGAGCAATCTCTCCAGTCTCTCAGTTATTTTTTAAAAGGTGATTACAACTCTTTTTTTTGTAATTCCACACAATATATTTATTATATTTACATTTTCTCAATTTATTCTAACATATATTTAGGATAAAATATATTTATAGTATCCTAAAATAAAAATAAAAACCAGACTGGATTAATTTATTTTAGAAAAGTAATATTCTTACTTACGCTAAAGATAGACAATTACTATTTATTATGTTTTGAAATTAAGGACAAATTTGTGATACAGGCATTTATTAGCAAGGCATTTATTATTCAAGGCACTCTGGCCAATTTACACTAAATTATTTTTAAAATATTTTATTACTTTTACTTTGATTTTTTTGTGTATGAATGTTTTGCCTGCAAATGTTTAAGTGCACCTGTGTTGTGCAATGCCCGTGGAGATCAGAAGGTAATGTTGGATCCCCTAAAACTGGAGTTAAGGACAGTTGTTAGCCTCCATGTGGGTGCTGGGAATTGAACACGGGTCCCCTGCAAGAGCAGACAGTGCTCTTAACTGCTGAGACATCTCTCCAGTTTCTACACTAAATTCTTGATGGGCAGTAATTCCTATCATGAGGCAAAGAGATCCAAAGGTTCACAGAGCCTAAAAGATTCTCTTTTTTCTATCAGAGAAAGCTGGTAACAACTGAAGAAAAAGAAAAAAAATCAATTTTGGTGGCTTACATAATAGAATCTGCTTTATTTGCTGCTGGGGGGCGGATTTTTAAACTAGTAAATTATAAATAAAAGTCTAAAGGCAGAAAAATCATGAACTACAAAAAGGGTGTAGAAAACCAGGTATGGTGGTACATGCCTTAAATCCCAGCACTTGGGAAGCAGAGGCAAGGGAAGCTCTGTAAGATCAAGGTCAGCCTGGTCTATATAGTGAGTTCAAGGTGGGCTGTGGCTATGGGAGACCCTTTCAAGAAACAAAACAAAACAAAAAAGCCAAAAAGAGGTGTAGAAGATAATCTATTCCAGTGTCTTTGCCAAGAAGGAATGTTATTCTTTTCTGATTATCAGATACTCCTGCTTAAAAAAAAAAACAAAAAAAACCCTTTAATTTTATTAATCATGTAGTTGTATTTATAACCATTATCAATGTTCTATACAGATGTGTATACTTTTGTAAATTTGAGTTGGCTTTCTTTCCTCTCTCCTTTTAAACACACACATACTCTCTTCTTTCTCTGATAAATACCTGTAATATAAAGCTTTCTAAAACATATTTCACAGTATTGAAGAGTCAGTTCATTTCTCTTCAGTCTGATGAAAATATTTTCACAAAATAAAATCACATGACATAAAGTAGAAGCAACATTCAATTATCTTTATGCAGGGAATTCTTCAGTCTTCTAAGAATTTTATTTATTTATTTATTTATTTCATTTATTTATTTAGAGACAGGGTCTCCCTCCCTATTTAGCCTGAGCTAGCCTTGAATTCCCAAACCTCTTGCCTAAACTTCTCTAATACTGACTGGGATTACAGGGATGTGCCTCCAGGCCTAGCTTTAGTTTTTGATATCACTGATTACTGCCACTCAATAGGTATATGAAAACAATTAGTATTATAAGGGACAATTCACTTAATAAATTTCCCTTTTAAAGGAATTATAGTAACTAGACTATAATATAAGTAGCTGAATTTGAACTCCTCATTGTAATATCTGGTTTATGTATATTAAGATACTTGCTGAGGAAGACACAAAATAGGTAATGTTAACAAGTTTTACACATTTAAGCCAAATTTGGAAATATATTTTTTCAGCCACTTGGTGGCACTAGCATTTTCACCCTCTTGTATTAGATTTGAAAGTGTCAAGCTCATTTTTTCCAAAGAGTATCTGTAGAACCATGCTGTATAAATTCAGAACAATACCACATGTTTCATAGCACAGTCACTGAAGATTTAAAATATTTATTATGTATCATATAGTTTTCATATAATATTAGCAAATATTTCTAGAGTTTGAGAGTAAGTTTAGATTTCTCTTATAATTCAATCTTTACCGACTGATTTCTGTATTACAAGAGTCTAAATCTAACTAGCATTAATTGCTATAATTCTACCCACAGATAGACAAGAAACTACAGCAAAAATGCAATGGAAACCCCCTGAAAAGAGCAACGGTGTAGCTTTGGTCTTGCAACAGCATGGTGCTCTCCTGTGCAGGAGTTAACTACACATTCACAACTATTTGGAAATGATCAGATGAGGTTTTCCCAAATCCTAACATCAGGGCAGGGAGAGGAAACATTAAAACGAAAGAGAGACTATCTAAGCCTTTGAGTTATAACAACATAAAATGAAAGGAGAACCAGGTGGGATGATGCATGTCTGTAACCCCATCACTAGAACTCACTATGTAAATAAGGCAGGCCTCCAGTTTGCAGTACTCTTTCCACCTCTGACTCCCAAGTGCTGCAGTAACAGGCATGAGCCACCATGCCAGATACTAGCTTTGACCTTGAGGAGGAAACGAAGCCCACCTGAATGTGTTTCCTTAAGTAAAAAGGAATTAATAATTACCCAATCATTAGGCAATTTATGAGAATAAAATAACACATATGTCATGAATAACATAAAATACTTAGAAAAGTGAGTATTTCTAGCTGGACATCTATAATCCCAACTTGCTTCAGGAGGCTGAGGAAAGAGAACAAATTTGAGTCAAGACTAGGCTAAATAGCCAAGTTCAAGGTCAATTTAGATAGAGAATCTACTTTAGGGGTTAAGGATGATCATTTCTGAGAGGGGGTGCTAGATTTTAATCATTGAAAGTACTTAAATAGTATATTTATTATTCATACATTTTAAAGGACAAGAATACATATTTCCATTTGTAATAGTCAAATAATCTACAAATCCATATCACAATTACTCCACAAGATTAAATTGGTACTGTGAAAAGCTGGTATTAGACATGACACCTTTTCCTAATTTTCACTTAATTCTGTACCATGTGGTATAAAGGAAAGTTCAATTATAAAACTCTTCATTGGCATTGCCTTGTGTATTTAGTCTTTATAGATTTTAAGGTCTTTCCTTATAGATTTTAAGGTCCCGTTTAGACTGATGCTTGGAATCCCACACAGTCATGATGTGCTTAGCAACAATGATGCCATGAGGATCATATCAAGGAACATCTGGGTGCACAAACTTAACCCAATATGCCTTTATATGACAGAATGCATGAAATTCTGTGGGGTGGGGGATATGAAAGAGTACAGGTAGGTGAGGGGTTCTAAATATGATTAAGATGTATTGTATGAAATGAGAAAAATTCAATTAACACCTCAGAAAGAAGATTTTCTCACAAAGTTGAAGGTGTCATATCTGAACAACTTATTAGCAATGTATCTTTTTGTCCTATTGACACAAAATTTGCATTGTGAACAAGATAATACCAAGAATCTGAGATTAACTTCATATAATAATCACATGAATATTAACAACATGATGAAAATGTTTCTAAGAAGCTTTCAATGTGTCTCCCCTACTTCATAGTTAAGAACGGTATTTCTTTAAATTAAAAAAAAATTTAATGTGTCTGAATGTTTTGCTTGTGTTTATATAAATTCAACAGTGCATTCAATGTCCACAAAGGCCAGAAGAGGGCATTGGATGCCCCTGGTACTGGAGTTGCAGACAGCTGTTAACCACCATGTATGTGGGTGTTGGGAACTGAACCTGGGTCCTCTGCAATAGCAACCAGAGTGCTTTCATCTCTACAGCCCCAAGAATGATACTTATTGAAGGAGGCAATGCAAGCAGAATTCTTTTTTTTTTCTTTTTAAAAATACTTATGTGAGCCGGTGTGGTGGTGCACACCTTTGATCCCAGCAGAAGTGGGCGGATCTCTGTTGAGTTCAAGGCCAGCCTGGTCTACACAGTGAGTTCCAGGCCAGCTACCGGGAGACCCTGTCTCAAAGAGACAAACAAAACAATTATGTATATAAGTGTTCTGCCTACATGTGTTATGTGGACCACGTGCGTGCAGTGGAGGTCAGCCAAGAGGGTGTCAAATCCCCTGGAGTTACAGAGGGCTGTGAGCCACCATGTAGGTGCTGGGAATGGAACCTGGGTCCTCTGCAAGAGCAGCAAGTACTTAAACCGGTGAGCCATTTCTCAAAGCCCCACAAATGCTGCTTTTTATAATTTAGTTGATAAAGAACTGTGATCTAGACATTCTGAATAAACTCCAAATAGCAGTAACAAATAGAGGCAAGAGATTCATATTTATCAGTTTTTGTCTAGAGTTTCTTTTACCCAGCTTTTGAGTTTCCGTCTAGTTCTCCCCAAAACCCAGGAAAATAACAGACACTTTGTATTTCTGGTTCTGCCACACTGAAGAATAAGTGGGGTTAGTTAGAACATTACACTCTAGATAGAGTATAACCTATTTCTCTGCATAAATTATGTGTGTGTGTGTGTGCACAAATTATTTTTGTGTATGTGCTCATGTGTTTGTGCAGGTATGTGTGTGAATGAAGGTGCGCATGCATGTGTGGAGAGGCCAGAAGATAACCTAGGCTGGCCACTGTGCCTGAGGCACTGTCTACCTAATTTTTGGACAGGTCTCTTCACTGGTCTGAAGCTCACCAAGTAGGTTAGTCTGGATGGCCTGTCTTTGCCTCTCTAGTGCTGGATTACAAGAATGCACTATGACGCCCAACTTTTTTTCTTAGCACGGGTTCTGGGGGAAATTAAACTCAGCTCCTTATACTTACAAGGCAAGTACTTTACTGGCTGAGCTACCTCCCCAGCCCTGTACAGATGATTTTTTTGAAGTTCTTACTGTATAAATGAGAACAGCTGTAATGTATGACTGTGCACCAAAATAGACTAGTATATTAGTAACCCTCATGGTATTTGAACAGATGAAGGCTACTTGTGGGAAGAGAGAAAGGAATGTCATTATCATGAAATGGCTTTCTAGCTCAATCACTATGAAGCAGATCTCTTATTAGCAGGAGTTATATCCCAAAGCCCTTCCCCTGCCAGTGGATGCTGGATGGTGTACAGTACTGAACCATATGTATTTACTGTGTCTTCTTAGGTACACATACCTATGGTCAAGTTTAATTTATAAGTTTACATGGGAAATTAATAAAACCAGTAATATAAGAGAACTATAACTAATAATTTTTAACAGGTGTAAGTGCTATAAATTTCCCTTAAATTTACTGATGTGCTGCACCTCACAAATCTTATTTTGTTACTCACTTCCAAATACTTCCTAGTTCCTCTGTTAAATTATTCTTTTTGGGTTTATATGTTGTTGTTTTGTTTCTGTTTTTTTTTTTTTTTTTTTTTTTTTTTTTCTTTTGAGACAGGGTCTTCCTGCAGCCCCAGCCTGGAACTCAATATGTAGATCAGGCTGGCCTCAATCTCACAAGAGATCTATCTGCCTCTGAGTGCTGTGATTAAAAGCATGTGCCATCACTTCTGTCTGAATCATTCTTTATACTGCTAATCAGAGTATTTTTTAAATTATTTCCAAATACTTGAAGTCTTTCCAGTTAATTTTTATTGCTATCTAATTTTATAAAATTACATTTATATATGGGGTGGGAGGAGGTACATGCCCTGGTACATGTATATTATTCAGAGAACAACTTAGGGGAATTGGTTCTCTCCTTCCACCATATGGGTCCCAGGGACTGAACTCAGGTTGTCGGACTTGGCAGGAAGCACCTTTACCCTTTGAGCCATCTCATCCATCTTTGATACCTAATTTAATTCCACTATGGTAATAAAACATGCATGTATTGTATACATTATATATTTATTGATGTATTTTATATCCTAGAATGTGTCCTGTCTTGGTAAATTTATTTTCTATGTATATTCAAAAGTGTACATATTCCTCTTTCATTTGGAAAAGTATTCACTGACTAGATCACTTGGTTGATAGGGTTGAGTTGTCCAAGTGTTTATTTCTTTTCTGTTTACTCGTTCTGCAGGGTTGAGAGAGGGATACTGACATACCCTGCTACAATTGCAGAAATCTCTATTTCTTGTAAAAGGCCTATCAGTTTTTGTTTTACCTACTCTGAAGTCGTGGTTTCAATTGCACGTATTTGGAATTTTCTTTTTCAAAAGATTCATTTGGTGATGTTCTTGACTCTGAAATCTATTTTGCCTGAGTAGTATAGTTAGCCTACTTTTTGGTTAGTATGAACATGACATATATTGTGTATCTTTTCTCTCCTTTTCATATTTATATCTTTGAACAAATGTGGGCTTCTTAGAGATAGCATATTGCTTCAGACTGCACAGATTCAGTATGATAACCTCTGCCTCTTGACTTGAGTATTTAGAATGTCACATTTGATGTGACCACTGACATGCTCAGGTACACAGTCACAGTTATTTTCTAATTGTTTCATCTTTGTTTGGTTTGGTTCCCCCCTTTTTCCTACTTTCTAAATTGAATTTTAAAATTCTTTTATCTCCTTTGGGTGATTATTTCACATTAAAATTTTTATTTATTTATGAATATTATAGGATATATAGCATATATCAATGACTTTTCAAAGTTTACCTTCAGCTGGGTGTGGTGGCACATGCCTTTAATCCCAGCACTCAGGAGAAGGAGGCAGGAAGACCTCTGTGAGTTTGAGGTCAGCCTGGTCTATATAGCAAGTTCTAGGTCAGTTGGGGCTACAGGGAGACCATCTCAAAAAGACCAAAACACCCAAAAAAACAAAACAAAAAAACCCCAAGGAACATCTGGGAACACTAACTTGACTCAACAGACTTTACCACAAATGACAGAATGCATGAAATCCAGTGGGGGGTGGGGGTAGAGGACTATGGGAGGGGGCCAATAGGAAGGGGGTATAAAGATGATTAAGATGTTGTATGAAATTAAAAGGGATGACAGAGTATATGGGCTCCAGTGATGGTGGTGGGGCTATGGGAGTGTGCCACTCAAGATATGGGTATAAAGATAAATAAAGATGATTAAGATGTTCTGTATGAAATACACAAATATTCAATAAAAAATTACAAAAAACCTACTATGACTCTATATACTTATTTCCTCTTCAAGGAATATTTTTATATTAGGCCATTTAAAATTGCCCATCATTTCACAGATGAGGTTTTCAAATCTTTCAGACTTTATTCTGGGCTTAATGTTGAGTAGCTTCTATTACTATTCCACACTTCAATGGCATTGATCTTCTGCAGTCTTAAATCTTCTATTTATTCAAAGTGTATTTTTAATATCAGACATTGAAAACTTCACCTCTAGTAGTCAGTCTGGTTTTGTTTTCAAGCTCTACTTAATATTTTTCATGTTTATTCTTGAGTTTATTAGGAACACAGTTCTAACTACTTCATGGAAAGGTGACTACTAAGTATGCTTATTAAAAGAAAGCACCAGTTATATAACCTTGACTTCCAAATAGGACAGAGTAATGTCAAGAATATTTAATTTCCTTCTTGAGACATCTCAAGTATAGACAGAATACATGAAATGACATTTTATAGACATCAGACACAAATCAACAAAAATAAGTGATTCATGACAGATGAGAAACAACGAAGTACACAGCCTTCCATGCAAATACAAGAGGCTTTTTCTTACCTGCTTTAGTTTTGTACATACTACATAACTTGGTAATTTTACACACATGTGTATCTATGGATGTATGGGTTTATCACCTTCTGGTAGAATTTAAGGTCCATAAGATCTGAGACTTTATATCATCTTTTCTAGACCATTCCTCAGATACATACGACGTAAAAGATGAATTCATAACATCATTTTTGTTTTTTGAGACAGTCTCTCCCTTTAACCACAGCAGGCCTGGAACTATGTAGACCAGAATGGAATGGATATCACAAAGATACGCCTGCCTCTGCCTATAGTGTTAGGATGTGTGCCACCACGTCGGCCTATAATATTATTAAAAAAAAAATTAATTTATAATAGTCCAATGAATATATCAAAATTTAATGATTCTTCTATTTCTAGGCATTTTGGTTGTTTTTGATTTTACATTTAAAGGACTAAGATTAACATCTTATAGCCAAATCTTTGTTCATACTCTAATTTTCCTAAAACCAACAGAAATGGTTCAAACTGCACAAAGCATACGTAAACTGAATGTTTTTGAAATGTTCTGCATAACGGGACCTATTTAAATTACTTATAATCAGCAGTGTGTGAGGGCACCACTGTGGAGAGATACTGATTCTGACTATAATTAATCTTCCTGAGAAAGTATTTGAAGAATCAGAGATGAGAAAGCAATCACCTTCTACCTTTAATGATATGAATGCCTGCTAAGCCATTGAGGGCACACACTAGCTGGCGATGGGCCTCTTCGCATTCAGTTCCACATTTCTTTTGCAAAGATGTCAGCAACTCTTCCATTGTCATGGTGCTAAAAGAAAAGGCAGATTTTTCAAAACTAGAAAGAGAGCCCTGTGTTCTCTCAGCAGAAGTGACATACAATGCTGGGTGAGGAGCACAGGACTCCCACAGTGTTTGTGCAATGTCTTCAGCATTTTCTCTTCATCTTTGGTTTTTGTTTTTAAAGATTCTTTTAGTTATGTATATGTATATGGGAGAAGGTACCTGTACCACATGTGCAAAGGTACCTGAGGAGGTCAGAAGGTGGCACCACATTTCCTGGGGGCTGGAGTTACAGGCAGTTGTGAACCACCTGACATAGGTGCTAGGATTCTAACTTGGGTCCCTCTAGAAGAGCAGCAAAAGCTTTTAACCACTGAGCCATTTCTCTAGCCCCTTTATCTTCAGTTTTACCATTATCGCTTTTACCTTAATTATTTGTTGCTAACCAGGAAGCATTCTTCTATCTGATATACCATTCTTTTAAGCTTTTCCCATTTTATTCAAAGGAGAAAGAACTACAAAAATCTTCCTTAAGTACAAAGTACAATATGATCTTCTGTTTGAAATAATATGGGGATTATAGGGTAAGCCTGGGTGGGAATGAATCCCAGCATTACAAGGTAATGAACCCTGTGCTTCCCTGATGGGCTTTTATTTGTAAAATTAAAAACGGTAATATCAAAAAAAAAGGATCCTTCAAGGGTAAAGTCACATGTCATTTGCACCAGAAGGCTGTCTAAACTTCATCACTTAAACAGAAGCTGTTCCCATTGCAATCTGTATGTAACTCTTAGAACTTTTATCATGTTCACCTTACCTTGAACAAACCTATTGTCTTCGCTATTTCCTGTTGTCTATCTACTTAAAGGCAAGTGCAAAATGTAATCCTCTTTAAATCTTATGACACCTGACAGGTTCTTCTACTACCAGGTACTTAAAAAGGTAGGCTGTTAAAGAGCAGTCTAATTCACACGAAAAAATCCTGGAGCAACAGGAAATATCAAAAGGACATAGTTAGCACAATTGTGAAGAAAATATGTAATGGTACTCTACTTCCTCACATAGGAAACCAGAAATATAATATTTAATAATTGGAATACAGGAAAAAATCTTCCCCCAAACCAAAAATGCAATAAAAATGAAAAACTCGTACAATAGTCCAAATTTGCTAAATATCATCTATTATCAACCAAGGAAAAGGAAAGTAGTAATAAAACCTTTTCTGGAGTGGCAGAAACTCCCCACGAACCGCCTGAGGATGGCAACAGGCCTGCCGGAGCCTCAGTAATGGGTACAGGATGGAGGTGACAGTCCTTCTGTCCAGACTGCTGAGCTTCAGGGCCCAGTCAGAAATCTTCCTGAGTTTCACCACAGCATCCTGGCAGCACACCTCATGCTGGCGGTGATAGAAATGTCTCTCCACCGGAGCAAAGTGGAGCCAGTGTACTTCTTCAGTCTGAGGAGGGATCTGTATCTGCAAAGAAAATTTGGAAATAAAACAATTTCACCTGAAATTTTACCTTTTTTTCCCCAACTGTGTTTTTTTCCTTACAAAATTTTGGCATACTGACTTGGTCAATGACATCTTTCTTTGCAGACCTCCACAGTATCTTGGCAATGAAACTGTAGAGGTGCTGAGGATTCTTCCTGCAGTACGGGTGATAGAGAAGTCGAACCCACCAGTGTTTGACACAGTAGGGTTCGATACCAAGAAAGACTACCAGTCCAAAAAGATCTGAAAGGAAAAAGCCAAAACACACTGAAGATAACCATTTCTGGAAGGCTTCGTTACTATTCCAAATAAGCACTTTCACAGATACTACAAAGCACATACACTGTATTCTTCCATGTATTAAAATGCTGTGAGTTTGAGGCCAGCTGGGGCTACAGGAAGACCCTGTCTCAAAAAGACCAAAAAAAAAAAAAAAAAAAAAAAAAAAAAAAAATGCAGACTGTACACTCTTAAATCTGAACATTTAATTTCAACTCAATTTATACTTCCTGAGAATCTGCTGTGTTCTAGGTTTTGTTCTAGTCATTAAAATATTGTAAAATGTATAAAAACTACTTATCTGGATATGCTTAAGATACAAGCATTTAAGCAAGATTTGTTAGATCAGAGAAAAAAAACTTATCAAATATGTAATGTGAACAATATGCTCTAATCTAATAGTCTTAATAGTCTTTCACCTAGTAATTCCATTTCTAGGAAACTAGCTTAAGACAAGAATAAAACATACACCGAAAATTTACTCAGTGAATCATAACAACAGGCAGAATAAAAATGATTCAAAAATATGTAAATTATGGCACTGTCATAATATAAAACCATTTTTGTTTTCTGATCAGGCAGGCCTTCTACTACAGTTGCAGGTACAATACTCTCGATGTGTCTCTTGATTGGGCACACTCAATCTTCTATTTCATGTCTTCCACTTAATGTATCATGTGCCCCAAATAGTTTTTTACAGACTGGTATTTGAGATCAATTTTTTAACATATGGGAAATGGTTTAAAATATATGTTATGTGAAAAAGAAAATTAACTGCATATACTGACCTGAAATATAAAAATATCATACAGAAACATGATGCAGATTTGTCTTCAAATGAAGAGTACAGATGAGTATAAATTTCTATTTCATTAATTTGAAAAATAATGGGCATATATTCTGTTCAAAGGAGTAAGAATTATTTTAAAAATACCATGATTACATATAACATCTATTTGAAGATGACCAACAAACACTTTAGGTTGAAGTTGTATATATTTTGCAAGGTCTTGCTATGTAGCTGAATTAAGTTACTTTGACAGCACATGGGAATTAGTAACACAAGGAAGAACAAATTTTCAGTTTATCTGCAGAGATCACAGGTTTGGTTTGGTTCACATCAATCCAACTGTTTATGTTCTACTTCTTTGAGGGCTCTAAAGCCTCAAACTCTATCTGCCCAAAACAATTCATAAATAATCTTCTTGTCCAAATGTGCTTTTCTTCTAGTTATTCACTGATGAATGTGCACGTGTCAATCTTGACGTATCCTGATGTATCACTACACCTTGTAAATTTTTTTCATCCATTTTTCTATTTCTCTGAAACAATCTAGTGCAAATCTTAGATTTACTTGTTTAGATCATATTGTAGCTGAAGCAATATCCACTTTGCTCTCTTCTAAACCATTTCCACACTGCACTAGAGTGATCTTTTGAAAGAACAAGAACAATCACAGTCTAAATCCTTTCAGTAGTTTTCATCTTTTATAGGATTCTAAATTAAAAAAAAATACTTATTATAGTCTAGAAGGTCCTTCATGATCTCATCTATAGCAACCTGTCCAGTTTCTCCATGCACTCATTTCCCTAGTTCTCTGTACTTTAACCACACTGACACCCTTTAAAGGTCTCCTGCTGCTGTATGACTTTCACATTTTCAGCTCCTCTATGACAGAGAACTCTTCCCTCCTCTTTTCACCTGATAATATTTAAGATCTCAACTCAGCTGTCACTTCCTTCAGTATCCCTTATTATGAAATTTGATTTGCTTATAACTTTATATTTTCCTCAATTATGCATGTTATTTTCATGGAAAATTAACTTTTGTCTAAGAATTTAACAAAAATATCTTTCTATCTATGCTGCAAGCTTAAAAGTTAATGGACTTTGTTTTGGCCCACCACCATACTTCAGAGATTAACGAAACAATAAATATACTACAAAAATTAAAGTTAATGTCGACACATTCAAAGAAACAAAAACAAATAAATGATTAAATAAATAGAAAATAAACACAAAAACAGAAGTGGAAGCAGCAATCACTCACTGAATATTTAGTGCCCACCATACATTATATTGTTGCTTTATATACATAACTAATCTTTAATATATATTATTTTACAAATAAGGAGACTAAACATTTTGTTTAATGACATGCAGAATGTGCATTCAGGTTTATGTATTCCCAAAGTCAAGGTTTTATATGTTATAAAAGCCAGAATGCTTACAGACATGGGATACAGGGGTTAGAAGCATGGGTGGCTTTTTGCCTATTTGTCTTTCCAGGTAGATTGACAGACCTTCAGCCTTCCATCAGAAACACACTAAAGGCCTAGTAAATGATGGAAAACAAACCAAAACTCATTTCCTTATTCAATACACAATTTGAGATTTACAACTGTTGCTAATTAACAAATCATCAAATATGTTTTTTTCTCTCAGTCTAGCACAACGGTCCTCAACTGAGTCTACCAGAAGCAGAAGGGTATAGGGACACTTGGCGGTGTCTAGAACTACTTGTGGCTGTCTAAACTGCAGAAGTGCTACTAGCATCTAGTGGGGAGACGTGAAACATCTTAAAAGCACACAGGACAGCCCCTAATGAAAAAAAATTATCTGGTCTAAAATATCAATAAATACAGCCAAAGCTGAGAAACTCTAGTTTAACGCAAAACAGAAAACAGTGACACTTCTACATCTAAACACAACACATGAAGTCATGAGCAAGCTAACATTTCCGTTTATAAAATCTAGAAAAACATAAGAAATATTCCAAGAAAATACACTGTTAAAGATACCAAAGAGTTATGGAAGTAAAGGGCAGAGATAAGTAGAGTTCCAGAAAGTTTGCAAAAAAGTGCTTTTTAGATGACTTGGGGTAAGAGGATTTGGGGCACAATTATCTTATTGTAGAAATAGATTCATGGGTATACACATACATCAAAACTCTTCAAGTTGCACATTATAAACAGCTATAGTTTTATTTCTGCCTCAGTAAAGCCTGAACAGCTTAATAAAGCAGTTTTCTTAACCTGCCCGGGGAAGTAGGGACTGACTGTTCAAGTTTTCAGGCATTTATTTCATTTAGTACCCTTCTAATAAGCTTCTGAGCTGAATGAGAGCTTACTAATATTTATATATTAGTAATATATATTTTTTTGTTTCTGAATGTGAAATCATAACATTAAATTTGGCCCTTAATTGACATATCATTCTGATAAGTATATTAAAGAAGTATTCAAATTATGTAAACAGTTAAACATGTATTTATCATCTCCTCCAAATACTTTTTACCCCTAAAATAGACCATTAAAAAATAGCTAGGTGTTGGGGTTGGAAAGATGGCTCCAGTGGTTAAAAGTACTGGCTGCTTGTGCAGAAGACTCAGGTTCAGTCCCAGCACCCACAGGTTGGCTGACAATCATCTGTAACTCTACTTCCAGGGACCCGACACCCTCTTCTGGTCTCCATGGGCATTGCATGCATGGGTGTGCTTGTATCTGGGGAAAATACTCATAGTTTTTTTTTTTAAATAGCATATCATGAGGTCAGGGTTAGTCTGAGCTACACAGAGACTTTGAGGATGGCCTGGATTCCATACTGAGGCCCCTCCAAAAAAGAAAAGAAACAAAAATAATTTTCAAGTCATAATAATAGTTGTTGATATTTTAATTTTAGCATAATAGTTAAATTGTTGAAATTAAAGCTAATACATGAAAATATATTTTCAGAAACACAAGTTTGAAATTATGGATTAAAACTACTTAACTCCAAGTATAATTAAGTTTTATTATTTGAATAACTACATCTTAATATTAACTACAATTTAATACATTTCTTAAAAAGAAATGTATTAAGGGAAGGCAACAGGAAAGAGGAACAATTGTATAATGACATATATAATGTATGAAACCCATTATTTAGTATACTAATCTACAAAATTAATTTTTTAAAAGTTAAAAAATGTTTTAGCAGAACCTCATGTAATATGCTGGATTTAGTCTTCACAACTTGAATAAAAGTTTTAAAATGCAGTTGTTTTCTAAGGAAAAAGCAAGCAGTATGAGTGAGAATAATGTATAAACAGCACAAAGGTGTGTGGAAAGAAGCAGACGGACTCAGTCATTCAAAAGGAGAAATAGTTGAAGGAATGAGCATATACATATGTAACATTATAAAACTATTAATATTTTATAATTTTGAGACTTAGAAAATTATAGTCCCATTATATGGATTCAGACAGCAGCCAACTAAGAGATTAAGCACCTTTCTCTCTGGGCTCTCTTCCTCTCTCTCAACCTTTTTCTTCTTTGTCAGGTTCTTTGCCTTTTACCTACTACTTTGGAGATCTAAGTTGAACTAAGACCTATCTAGAGGTGGGCATGGTAGCACATGCTTTAATCCCAGCACTGCAGAGGCAGAGTTTGAGGCCAGCCTGGACTACACAGTGAGTTCCAGGCCAGCTGTGGAGATACCCTGTCTCAAAAGTAAAACAAACAAACAAAACAAACAAACAAACCCCCCTCTATACTGTTGAGTAGGCTCAACATATGGTTAATTTAAAGCAATGTTAATTTAAAGCTCACTATGTATATGTCTTCATGTATACAAACCGAAGAACAACCCAAGTTCCATTTTAAAAGGTAAACTGGGATAGTTTAGGGCGGGAAGAGGGAAGGGTATACAAGGAACCTAGGGGATAAAGGGAAAGAAGGAGCTCGAAAGGGGAAAAAATGGGGCACCTTTATTGGGGGAAACAATGATGGAGGTGTTAGACAATGTGAGAGATAAATAATGCCTAGCTAGTTTTAAAAACCAGAGGGAACCATATTAATCCAACAACCTACTGACAAATTATACATACCAGATCAAGAAATATATGTCTACGCAAGGTTTATCTGATAACACTTGGTCTTTGTTCGATTCCTCTGTACATGACACACAGTAATTTAAAGTACCAGACTGGTGGAACTAACCTTGTTGGATGTTTAACAGACATACTTTGAGGCCTATAATAATTTAGGTAGAGGGACATAAAGGACAGTTTTTGCTCCTTGTCCTCCTAGGTCGATTAGTTCCAGGGGACTATGAGCATCTCTCAAAATGTCCTATAATTGTGGTAGGTCACCTGTCCTCTTGATCACGGAGGCTGAGGAGACCCCATAAGACGGACTTGAACCAGCATCCAGTCTACAAAGAGGAGGGTCAACACAGAGGAATCATGTCCTCCAGGCTTCCAAGTGAAGCCAACCATGGTCGAGCAGGACCTTTGACTTATCTTCACATAGGCGGAACTGGTAAAAGAAAGGAGCCAGGGGCTCCTCCCAAGCCCATGTAACCCCTGAGGAACAGATCCTCAAACAACCTTAAGAGTAAAAATAAATTGTTTATCTGGGCCAACTATATGGTCTTAAACACCCAAAAGGAAAGTATAACCAAAGATTAAAGGGGCCAATATAATTTCTTAAGAGTCCATATGCATAGCTAAAGGCTACATAACAAGCAACAATGCCAGATAGGAGATACCTTCTTTTGAGCTGTTGGCCAGGGTGGCCAAAGGGACTCCCATTTAGTAACCCAGCATAGAACGGGGAAAATGAACAGCAGATCCTAATCTTATCTAAAGGAATATTGACAACTGAGTGCTGCTAGATGAGGAATAGCTGACCTTCCTAAAACAAAGACCTCTAGATAGGCTGACTAGAGTCATCAGATGGACAAGTAGTGGGGAACAGCCAGCTGGGGGTGCTGACAACACAGCAGACAGTAGCAGGGATATCAGAGTATGAGGGCTCTAGTCGGGGGAGGGAGGCTATGGGAGGGTTCCATCTGGGAAGTGGATGTATAGTTGAATAAGATGGTTTGGGATGTTTTGTGTGATATACACACACACACAATCGACAAATTTTTAAAAATGTGTAATATTTGAGGAGGAAGCATGGAAATTCACATCATGTTAATTAGTAGAGGTGATAAACATTACCACTGAAATCTACCTGATGACTTTATAGACAAAAACAGGCACCAAGGATCCGAGTGCAACCAATTATGACTAGTAATAATCAGATAAATACAGATTAGAGATGCATGCACCAACATCTCAGTGTTAGTAGCAAAAACAATGAGTCTTTCTCCAAGAAACAATATATTCTAAAATGAAATGGAGAGCTTTTTTAAAGGTTAAAAACTCATTCAATTTTATGTCTTACAGGGCTTATACTGAGTTCAATATTCTATAACTGTATTAATTCAACTGTGAACCTAGAAACTTACTGCCACTTGTGAAAGAAATGTACTCTTGCTCTGGAGTGTGTTACTGAATATGTTAAAGCTGTAATGAAATGCTTCTTCTAATCATGTAGTTATTAAAAATTAAAAAGAAAAAATGTAAATGCTTTAAATAATTAGGAATACACAAGTACATGTACACTTAAATAGGATTTTAACAAAAGTTAAGCATAGCAGTATGTTTTCCTCAAAACAGTAAGCTTTTCAAACATACATGGTGACTGTAGAAACTCTATATTACCCTCTAATCCTCTCTGTACTGGAGTGCCACTGATGCACCACCGATTAATCCCACTCAACCGCTGGGCCATTTCTGCAGCCTGATGAAAGAAAATATGAAATAAAAAAGAAAACAGTCATAAGAAGAACAAAGAAGTCAGGCACATATTTACTCATGAAAATGACCCCAATCAGCTGTACTTCAGGTGAGACGCGCCTATGTTTATTTAACAGCTATCACAGTGTAGATTGTCAATGCTCACTGGGCCAATTAGCCAATAAAGTGGTTCTCATTAGTGGAAGCCTACCAAGTACCACTCAGATAGAGGTGTGGTTCAAACATGCACAGGGGGAAGCATTTTCCTGAAAGACTAATACATACCCTATAACACCCCATACCACAGAGGGAAACTTCTGTGTTAAGAGAGGGGCTCAGGGACCACTGTGGAAGACGGGGGGAGGAAAGACTGTAAGAGACAGGGAAGAGGTACATGACTATACAGAAATAGTACTACAGGCTCCTGGGATTCATCTCATACGAACTTAAACCAATGGTGTCTGCATGTATAAGACCCACGCAAACTTAAGCAGACAAAAACCCAGCACAAAATTGCAGAAATCATCAGCAGGCCCCAATCTTAGGTGAAGACTTATTGGCAGCTGATTACAGCTGGCTGAGGAAGAGCTGGTCTTCTTAAAGGAAGAGACTCTGGATAGGCTGACTAGATCTCAGAGAATGAACTTGCACTGAGGGACATCTGGGGACACTAACTTTACATGATAGGCCTTAACACAAATGACAGAATGTATGAAGTCCAGCGGGGGCGGGGTATGGAGGTGCCAAAGAGGAAGGGGAATAAAGGTGATTTTCTGTATGAAATACACAAAAATTCAATAAAAATTTTTTTTTAAAGAGAGGGGATTCATAAATTCAGTCAGGCTATGGATTGGTCAAAGGAGACAGAATAAAGAGTAAAAGGGGCTGGGAAGCCAGCTCAGTCAGTAAAGTACTTGCTGTGCCATCCTGAGTATCTGAGTTTGGATTCCCAGTACCCACACAAAAAGCTAAAAGCAGCAAGTTTGTTTTTTGTAATCCTAGCACTGGGGAGGCAAAGGCAGGAGGATCCATGGAGCTTGCTGGTCAGCCAGTCTAGCTGAATGAACAAGCTCCAGGGTTCAGTGAGAGACCATTTTAAACAGTAAGGTGGAGAGAGTCATAGAGGAAGAGACCTTAGACAGACAGACACACACACACACACATACAAAGAATAAAGTTGTATGCATTAAAGTGGCATTTTATGTAGCCGTTTGATCTCTTGGAGAAGGGCTAAACTGCCAAACTTAGGCTCAAGGCTGTCAGAGCATTCATGGTAAGCTTTCTAGTTAGTAGAAATGATTTTTAAAGTCTCTAAATGTAGTTTACCTTAAACTGTATTACATACATATTGACATCTAAGTATCCGAGTACTGTATAGAGACATCATTCAGAGGATTAAAGTAATTCCAAAGGATTGTGTAGTGCAAAGCACAAGATAAAGAAGATGCAGTATGTTTAGCAACAAACTTTCCAACCAGTACCAGTACTGTGGGTTAACTAAGCTTCAATTATCAGATGATTCACATCCCCCTTCCTTCCCCAGCACTCAAAAGATGTGGCAGAGGCTCTTACTTTTACTGTAGGACATTCAACCATCTGTGCTTCATCAAGACAGATCCTCCACCACTCTACTGCCACCAGGGGGCTGGGAATGGCCATATAGCGCTTCTGATTCCTCAGGCGACGCCCATCCTCACTATTGCTATGTGGGATATCGACATAGTTCAGTTCTGAACGAAGGACATCATAAGTAATGATAACTATATCTTGTTCTGCCAAAAAATGAGGCTGCAAGAAACCATCTTTCTTCACTCCTTGATATACCTGGGAAACAAACAGCACCAACAGTTAATGCAGAAAACGTTGTCAACGGCTACTGAAATATTCACTTACATTATATTGGTGAGCCTTTTCTATACTTGCTTTTGACCCACATAATATGTGCAGATCCCACACCAGTCAAGAGAAAGATTTTGTGGTGTGGGTACCAAATGACGTAAGCGATGCGGAGGATCACAGAGCAAATGTGATGGCATCTGTGCAGAGACCAATTCTGTCGCCCAGAGAGTGAATTCAGAGAAGCAAAAATTTCAGTTGCGCTTTGAAGAAACCTTTAGAGCTCTTATAAATGGAAAAAAGGGAAAAGAATGAGGCAGTAGGCAGGTAGAACCAAAGCTACGTGAGAAAACAATAGTATGGAAAAGTAGAAAAATCAGAGGTATTTTCTGGAAATATTCATGTTTCAGACACTGTGAGAGGCATTATCTCCAAACTTCAAGAGCAGTGCTACTGGTTATTACGCCTCTCCTGCACACAGAAAATGAAAAGTGACCTGCTCGAAACTGAAGCAGCAGAGACTGAAGTTTACCTATCCAAAAAGACAGAGCCTCAGTGGCAAAAGTTGTGGTCTATGTATGATTATGTTCTCCATGTTTATGACAGTGGCTGACAACAGGAAACCTATAAGATGTGCATGGAAAGAACAAAGACAGAAAGCAACAATACTCAGTGACCACTGGCCAGCACTTTATCAAATCCTTTAATATGCTTAACAAGCCCGTGACTGCATATTATTTTTGGAACTCCGTAAAGTTCCCTGCAAATAACAGGTACTCAATAAATATCTGCTGAATGAGTAGCTGTTATCACTCATGAGGTAACTGAGGCTTCAAAGGACAGTTATGGAACTATGAGGTGACGGAGTGCATGGGCAGCTGCAATGATGCTATGCTTGCTCCTCTGGACTGTGTTTCTCTCTGAAAGCGTATGCGCTTATTCCAACCCATTCTCATCTTCATGATCAATAATTTTTAAAAGCTTCAGAGTTCAAAAATGAATATAGTCTACTTTTCTTATTTTCAGTATTCTCTCCAAACTCTCTGGTATAGTTAGTACTACTATTATAACCAATAACGTAATTTTTGGAATATACACACACACACACACACACACACACGCACGCACGCACGCACACACGCATAACCAGAGGTGGGGATGTAGCTCAGTGGTAGAGTACTTGTCTGAAATGTACAATACCTTGAGTTCAATTAATTTTTAAGAAAAGTATGAAAACATTAATGTAGAACTTTGAAAAATAAGAACCTAAAATTAAAATTATACTTTAGTCACCTATAGCACCAGCACCAGAAAGGCAGAGACAGGATGATCAGGAGTTCAAGGACATCCATACAGCCAGCCTGAACTATCTGAGACCCTTCTCAACTCTCTCTCCAAACTAAGTAAATAAATACATAAATTAATAATAAAAATAGGCTAGGCATGGTGATACATGCCTTTAATCTCAGTGCTTGGGAGCCAGCAGCAGGCAGGACACTGTGAGTTTGAAGCAGCCTGGTCTACATAGCAAGTTTCAGGCCCGCTGGGGATACATAATGAGGAGAGATGGCTCAGTGGCTAAGAGCACTGGCTGCTCTTGCAGAGGACCAGGGTTTGATTCCCAGCACCCACATGGAAGCTAACAAGAGCCTGTAACTTCAGTTCCAGGGGAATTCGATGTTCTTCTAACCTCCTTGGACACTGCATGACCTGGGTGCATGTATATATGTGCAGGCAACACATGTATACACATAAATAAGAGAAAGAAAAAGAAAAAATTAAAAATGAACAACAGCCCAACATAGGTGATGAAACTGTCCTAGAAAAGCAAAATTTTACATGTTTCTCTTTAGTCCAAAGTCCTTACCAAGACTCTGAGAGAGGAGGACCTCACATGCCGGTTGATCTCATCAACCCACTGGTGGCAGATGGAACTTGGAGAGATAATCAGAGTTGCTCTTGTGGATACTGGCTCCATTGCAACAAGGCAGTGGGGGCAGTAAAAAGGCTTCACCTTCAGATTCTTCTCTTCGTAGTTCACACACTTCGCATGCTGCCAGAGGTGGCACTTCAGGCACTGGACACGGGGCTTACAGTCTACCTGGTCAAATTCACCACATATGCACTCAAAGCGATAATCAGAGGTATTGTAGGGACTGGTAGCATTAGAGCAGATCACCTCGCCAGCAGCAGGGCTGGGAGACTCAGCATGGCCTTCTGCTTCTTGGTTTTGCTTCTTATCAGAGGCACACGTACTTTCGGACTTAATACCATCCATGCTCGCAGAGTCACTAGGAGCTAGACAGTGAACCTGTGAATCCAGACTGATGGAAGGCTGACTGTTTTCTTTTTTTGTGAGCAGAACAGGCTTTTTTTTCAATTTACGATTCCTTCTGTCTTTATAATAATAATAATAATAAGCATCATCATCATCATCAGAAGTGTTAGATGGCAGGTATTCAGAATCTGTGTCCTTATTTACTGATTTTCTCAACTCTTTCTGAATTTTGCGTGGACTCCCCACTACCTACAAAAAATATTATTTAATTAATATATGCCGACAAAGTTACATTTCTGACATTAAACTCTCAATGTTATATATGTTTTACTGAAAAGTACAGCAGCCAGTATTTGTAACCCTCTTCCAGAAGGAAACTTATTCCTTATAAATGGTTTCTAATCTACCCTGACAGAACCCTTTCTGTAATCTTCAGAGAAGCAAAACGCTTCTTCATACCTGCAGAGTAGAGTCTGGAGAGAATAGAGCTAAGAAAGATAAAGAAAGCAAATGGAAGTTTGGTATTAACTTTTCATGATTTTAAGTCTGCATAAATCAATGAAAGAAAATAAATTTAGAGTTCATACAATTAAAAATTACTAAATACTAAAACAATGTAAAAGTTAATACACTATTACTGTAATTGGTAAATAAATTTCTCACACTTTTGCACCCTTTCTTTGTGTGTCTCCTGTTACTGTGTTTTGAATGATAGTTCCATGCCAGGCATTGCATAAGACGTGAAGGTACAAACAATAGCAATACTGAATAGTAAAAAGTAGAACCACGCCTAAGAGGGAAATGCCTAAGAGGAGCATAAAAGCAGGTAAGTGATAGGAACAGCTTCCTCTAAGTGGGGTCAGAACTAAGAGCAAACAGAGGACCTAATGATACAATGGCAGTGATCAGAGATTTTTCCTTTTTTGGTGGCAGCAGGATTATTAAAAGCAGTTTATTGTAGTCCTCCATGTTGGCTAGAGAAGTACCGGACATCCCTACTTCAAAAGTGAAATCCTCTTTTTTTTTTGACATCTCCTTTACGGTAACCAAACAGGGCTTCATAATTTGACTTGTCAACATTTGTTTTTATGTTTGTACATACTGCACCTAGTTACCTAAAGCAAATCAAAATTACTGGCTCAACAGAAGTAGTTTTACAACACAGTTTATTTTTAAAAAACTTAAAATGTAAATAAATGTATGCACTCAATTGTGCAGTCAACAGGTTAAGGATAAAGAAGTTATCTTGAGCTCTAAGGTGTGCTAAACCAACTAATTTTAGAAGTCACCCACCTGGGTATTTATGATGTGCAAGCACATAGACTAACTGGTAATCAAAATAAAGTCACTACTTTTGTGGAGCTTATGCAGAAAGTAGAAAATCTGTCACTGGCCTAGCACTTGTCCTACTGGTCTGATTATCATCAAACCTGGAAAGCTTCAATGCTAAAGCAGGATCTATCAATTTATTCTGTATGCCATCACAGGAGAGTACAGGCACTTAAGAAATGCTTAGTTACCTGCTTTTTTGTTTTATCACATATATCCTCTTCTTTGTAATTCTTCCCCAGTGTAAAAGTCCCAGAGAAACCATGGCCTTTGATCTGTTTCACAAGACCTTCAAAAATTAGACACTTCAGCATCCGTTTCAGGAGACTCCTGTTGCGCTGAACATCGTATCTATATATGGAACTGACATACTTATAGATAGAAAGAATAGAAACTCCCTTCTTCCCATTCATTTCTTTCACGGCAGTCAGGATCATCACACGTGTGGCTAAATGCAAAAGGACATGCTAATTCAGTCAAAAACTTTAAACAACATGAAAGTCAATCTTAATTTGCATTGAGGACTGATTTAAGAAAATTAGTAGAGGCCAGGCATAGTGGCACATGCCTTTAGTCCCAGCACTCAGGAGGTAGAGGCAGGTGAATTTCTGTGAGTTATAGGTCAGCCTGTTCTATATAGTTCAAAGTTCAAGGCCTGCCACAGCCAGGGTTACATAGTGAAACCCTATCTAAAGAAAGGAAAGAAAAGAAAAGAAAAGAAAAAGAAAGAAAGAAAGAAAGAAAGAAAGAAAGAAAGAAAGAAAGAAAAAGAAAAACGTATTACAATCTAGTACCATTTTTGAAGAATATGAAACAAAATGTTACACTATATTAAGAAAAATTACTGTAATATAAAAAATTTAACAAAGATTATTTAGGTTATTTGTTAGTTTTGCTAAACCATAATCATTGAAAATTCTAAAAGAAAGTCACCCAATTATCTTAGTATATGCTACCATTAGTACAGAAAATTCTTTCACTAATAGTAGCTATACCTGAAAATTAACAAAAATTAAGAAATTTAAATATAATAGACTGAACTTGAACCAAGTCAAATCAAAATATAATTATTTTTGTGACAACTTCTAACAGTACACTTATATAAAATATAAACAACTAAAAAACAACTATTCTTCACAACCATAAGATCTCTTTAAGGACTAACAAAAGTCACTATAAGAAGTCATTTAAGAGACATACTTACGGGGGCACTGAACTTTTTCTTTTCGTTCAAATTCCCTATCTTGGATTTCTATGTCTTTTACTTGTCTTCCAGGACTGTGTGATGGGATGAAATAATTCACCACTTTCCCCTGAAATACACGGCATTTGGTAGTTGACTTATTTGCTTTTAGTATTCTAAGTTTTTAAATTTTTATTTATTTTTATTTTATGTGTATGACTGTTTTGTCTGTATGGATATACAAATGCTTGCGTATGCAATGCCCACATAAGTCAGAAGAGGACATTGGAGCTCCTAGAACTGGAGTTACAGACGGTTGTTAACTGCCATATGGGTGCTGAGAACTGAACCTGGGTCTTTTGCAAGAGCAGTCAGTACCCTTAACTACTGAACTGTCTCTCCAGCTCCCTGAATTGAACTGACACATTGAATTCAAAATAAAAATATTACTTTGTAGTTAAAATATGTAATGAGTTTAAAATCCCAGAAAGAAGTTACTATGATGCTTAAAAAATTATATACCAAGTAAAAAAAAAAAAAAATAAGATTTTTTTTTAATATTTATTTTTATTTTATGTGTCTGCGTGTCTTGCCTATGTGTAGATAAGTGCACCCATGTTGTGCAATGCCCATGGAGGACAGAAGAGGCTGTCAGATCCCCTGGAATTGGAGTTACGGACAGTTGTTAGCTGCCATGTGGGTGCTGGGATTCAAACCTGGGTCTTCTGCAAGAACAACCTGTGTTCTTAACCGCTGAGCCATCTCTCCAGCCCCTATTTTTTAAAAATTTTATCTGTTGACTTATCCTCACATGGATGGAGCTGGTAAAAGAAAGGAGCCAGGGGCTCCTCCCAACCCCATGGGACCCCTGAGGAACAAATCCTCTAACGACCTCAAGAGTAAAAACAAATCAGTTTATCTGGTCCAATTCTATGTCCTTAAACACCCAAAAGGGAAGTATAACCAAAGATTAAAGGGGCCAACATAATATCATAAGAGCATACATATACATAACTAAAAGTTACTCGACAAACAACAAAGCCAGACAGGCGATACCTTCAGTCGAGTTGTTGGCTAGGATAGATAAAGGCTCTTCCAGACAGTAACCCAACACACTACTGGAAAAATGAACAGCAGACCCCAATTCTATCCAAAGGAATACTGACAATGGATTGCTGTAGATGAGGAACAGCTGACCCTCCTGGAACAGGGACCTCTGGCTGACTAGATTTACCAGAAGGGCAGACAGGGGGGAATGGATGAGGGTGCTGACAACACAGTGGACAGTGACAGGGATGGCAGAGTATGGAGCCTCTAGTGGGAGAGGAAGGCTGTCTATCTGACGAGTTTGTATTCATGCTCAGATGCCGAGGAGCTCAGAAGGTGGGCGACTGTGACCAGTGATAGTCATGTATACAGAGATTAGAAATGCATGTGAAAACGTCTCAATGTCAATTGCTTTGGAATGAATTCTTCTGTATGAAAAAAAAAAAAAAAGTTGTGCTGTAAAGTAAAAAAAAAAAAAAAATTTATCTGTTTACTTATATTTATTTTATGTGTATGAGTGTATTGCCTGCATGTGTGTAAGTACACCTGTTTTATGCATGCTTATAAAAGTCAGAAGAGGGTGTTGGATCCCCCGGAACTGAAGTTACAGTTGTTAGCTGCTGTGTGGGTGCTGGGATTTGAACTCAGGTCTTTTGCAACAACAGCCAGTGCTCTTAACTACTGAGTTATCTCTTCAGCTCCTGAAGTTATTTTTTATAAACTCTACAATGCAAGTATTTAAAAAACAATGATAAATTTCAAGACATAAACTCAGGGATCTATTTAATCTAACACTCTACTTAGTAGGATTTTTGCCCTTTAAGTTCTAATATTAGATTTTAAGATTAGCACATCTCAGATTTGTAATTAAACAAATAGTTCTTTAAAATACTAAGTAATGATATGGAAACATAAAAGTTATTTGGATATCTTTTTCCTAAATGGCCAACATCACTTAGGAAAAATCCTGCCAAGTCACAAACACCCCACTCTCTGTGGCCACTTGAAGCCACTAACATAAACCATTGCTGTAGAATGAACAGAAAGTGTTGAATGCCAAACAATTGTTCACTGCATGACTGTCTATCCTCTGGGCACCACAGTCCTCTGTACCTCAGGAAGCGTGAGTCCATCTTGTTTCACGTCTTGTCGAGTATGTGTCAGAATCAGAGCCAAAACCTCCACTGTCTTTCCGAGACCCATCTCATCTGCTAAGATCCCACCAAGCAACTGCGGCCCAGAATGTGGGTACTCACGAATGATACTAAGGACAAAACAAGAAAAACGAAACTGAGGAATATAAATAAAAGTTATACTGCTTCTAACTAGTATTCCTAAAGAGAACTGAAAGAAATGCACAGAATTTTAAATTTACTGAAACATTATTTGAGCAAACAGTTCAAATCTATATATAAATGAAAAGACTGAAATAATAACAACCAAGCAGACAATAAAGTCTGCAGAAACAAGAATGGTATCAGTATACACTCTTCATTTATTTTTTCTCTTTTATAATTAAAAAGAAACATTCTGCAGGTCAACAAGATGGCTCAGCAGACAAAGGTGCCTGCCAGCAAATCTGGAGATGGAAGTTCTACCCCTGGGACATACACGGTGAAAGGAGAGAAACAGCTGTTACAAGCTGTGCATGTGTACTGCATTTTCCCCACCCCTAAGACCCAGTCACGAAATAAATAAATGCAAAAAAAAATTTTCTAAAACAGAGGCATTTTTGCCAATGATCTTTATAAATCCATGAGTTAAAAAAAAAGAACACTGACTCATTATGTTAAAAGATTCCTGAAGTATTTTTATCATATGAATTTAATGAAAAGTATAAAAATTGGTTTTAATAAACAAGATAGCATTTTTAGTTAAAATACAAATCTCTCTAGTCCTGATGACTCAGCAGCTTATATTCACATTATGATACATTCATCTGTTGAAAAATGACAAACTCTATTAATTCTAAGTTTATCCTATCTACAAAGATGTCTAATCAGACCTAAACTTAGTATTCTTTATTTAAATGCTATCAAGACTGAAATCATGTTAAACTCTCATAGTTTTTCACTGTATTCATTTTTAAAAACAAACATAAATAAAATCATGCCTTACCACCCTGTGTATGGGTTATAGTAGAGTTTGAAACCATCAGATGTAACAACTTCTCGCCACAAGAAGTGCAGGGAATTGTCTAAAGAAAAATATAACCACACAAGAGTTGTTTAATTTTCTTTCTACCAGACAGTCACATAAGGATAAAAATAAACAGTTGGAATGCCATGGGATACTGACTGAGGAGACCCATATTCTTGGGAAGGCACATCCAGGAAAAGCCACGTATTTGCCTCTTACTTGGCACATGGGTAAAAGGGTAATTCTTTTCTTCCTAATACTCTTTTCTAATTATTTTTTCCTAATACTCTTCTAGTATCATTTATTAGCTTCTGTTGCTTTGGCACAAACCCACATAGGCAAGTGATAAGGCAAAAGAGCAGAGTGGAGCACACAGCTGAGGGGTAACAGGAAAATCAGTACATCACCAATTCCAACCTAATACAGGTTGCCCTTCACAAGTCATCCAATAAGCATGAACTTTAAAAAGAAAACACTTCAAATTTATGGGAACCATAAGGGACAAATGGAACTACTAAATGTCACATGGGATTTAATCAACAACATCTAGTCTATAGACAAAAAAGAATGAGTTCCTGATACATGCAATATAGACATAGCTCAAAAATGTTATGTATAAAGAATAAAATCTATTCCAAATATATACATGATTTAATTCATTTTTCCAAAAAGGTCAACACTAAGGTGACAATGCCTCTTGAAGGGGTTCACACAGAACTGACCGGGACATAAGGAAACTTCTTAGAGCAATGGAAATATTTAACATCAGTACTACTACACAGACATTTAATGGGAGCCACATATATAACCTCAAATTTGCAGTAAGATTAAAACAGGTAAAATAAATTTTAACAGTATACTTCATTTCAAAAACTAAAATAGTATTTCAATATGTAACCAATATAAAAAGTAAGATGTTTTACATTGTGTCTGTTTTTATACTACTAAGTGAAATCCAGTGTGTATTTAAACTCACAGCATATTTCAATCTGGACAGTGGTATTTCAACTCTCAAGAACCATACATGGCTAGTACTTACTTTGGTATAAGTCTAGTTCTTTGTGTTAACTGGTTCTATGATTTAGATCTGAAATGTTCCCCAAAGGCTGATATGTTGAAGGCACTGTCTCCAGTGCAGTGATACTCGGGGGTGGGTGGGGCTTTGAGAAGTGACTGGACATGATGGCTCTGACTTCATAAATGGGTTGGTTCACTGGGAGGTTTGGAATTTGATGGGTTACTGGGAAGTGGCAGAAACTTTGGAGATGGGACACAGTTGAAGGGAGTTGATCCTAGAAGGGGATTGCCTCTGGGGGCTAAATCTTGTCCTGGCCTCTTCTTAACTTCTTGTAGGCACAATGAAACGAGTAGCTCCTCAGTCACATGATGTCACTACCATGATATTCTTCTGCTTCAGCTCAGGCCAAGGTAATCCATCTTGCAGCCCAGGCCTGAAACCTCTGAAAGTGAGTCTTTTAACCTTTGGATGATTTTCCAGATACTCTGTCTCTGTGATGGGGTGCTTACAACCACTGGTTGCTGACTACAAGGATACACAGATTTATTAAAACTTGTCAAAGTGTACCTTAAGATTAATGCATTTTGTCGTCTTTACATAAGTTATACCTTCATAAAATTACAAATCGAAGTCGGGTGTGGTGGTGCAGGCCAAGTCCCAGTACTTGGAAGGCAGAGGCAGGTGATCTCTATGAGACTGAGGCCAGTCTATTCGACTTACCAAGTTCTAGGACAGCTGGGGCTACAGAGAGACCCTGTCTCAAAAGAAAAAAATTACGTATTTGAAGAAAATGACTTCATTTTAGAGAAAAATAATATGGCCTACGTGAAACTTTGTTGGGTGTTAGCTGGTTTCAGAGAAAAAAAGAGTGAAAGAAAGAAGCAGGAGAAAAGGAAGGGCTAGAGGAAGAATATGAGCACGAAAAGAACAGGGAACTAGAGAAGACAAGGCAGTTTAGGAAGAAGACACATTTGTTCATATTAAGGACTTTCTGGACTTTAAAATCCAGTATATATATTCTTACATCTACTTAAAAAAATTATCATTTAATGAAACAAAAAATACTAACATATAATTATATATGATATACTTCCAAATAAAACAGAGTAGGACCAGGAATAAGAAAAAAATAATACTGCCTATGAATTGATACTGCCCAACATGAAAATTAAAAAAAAAACAAAACAAAACAAAAAACAGTTTGCTGGAATACTTGGGAGAAATAGCAGTTTTATCTATTTTATCTTACTTTAATTTACTAATTTAAGTAAATCTATAAAGGAAGAATCAGAAAGAGTTACCTCACTTTATAGATTATGTAAGAATTTCATACTGTATCTATTTAAAAAATAGTAACAAGATACATCCAACAAATCTGTTTTATTTATTTTGTAGGCAAAGAAAAAAAATGAACACTAGGAAAATTAAGTCATAATTTTCAAAAATCTCCCACTTTGGTAACTTTGTTGTCTGTTGCTAATATTTATTGTTAAATTATGAAGTCTCTCATGAACTAGCAAGCTTCCCATCTAATCAGGTTCTAAAAGTAATTTCCTGTTAAAGTTATACTGTTGTTGTTATTTTGAGATAGGGTGACATGTAGTTCATACTGGCCTGGAATTCACCAACTATCCCAGAATGACCTTGAATTCCTCATTTTCCTGCCATTATCTGCCAAAAGTTGGGATTACAGTATGTTATGATTTTAGTTTTTCAAAATTGCCATTAAGTTCTGGTAGGTAGCCAAGAACAGGGGCAATGGCTAGTAGTGTTTGAGGGTCTATAGGACTTGTGGTCAAAGCTTCAAGAGAGGGAGTCCACTCCTGGCACTGGGGTTTTATTTTGTTAGCCTACAGTATCTACTAGGGGCAATGTCCTTCTGTTATAAGGTAACTCTTCTAATTGCTTTTTATAATGTCCATGTATGTACTTTAAGAAGCTTCTATAGTTGTAAATTTCCATATGGCTTTTTCTAACATGTTACTTATCCCTCTCCTGCCCTGCCCTCCTAGTCCTCATCCCATTTAATTCTTCCTACTCTATTATTCTTTCTCCCTTTAAAATAAATCACTGCATTCTGACACTATATACATGGGCTACAGAACAAACAAGGAGAATTCAAGCTGGTGATTACTTCAGACCCTCATCTCTACTAGTTGGCTTTCATAATGCTGGAAGGTACTATGCACGCTACTGGGAGGAAAAAATAATCTATCAACCAGCTGTGAATCTTGTGTGGCCTGGCATGATATGCCCACCACTGCATTAGTGGCATGAATATTATGGGAGTGACCTATCACTCTCTTAAGTGGACTTAAGGTCTATTTCATACTAGTTTTCCAATACTAGTTTTCTGCTAAAAAGTTGTAATATTGCCGGGAGTGGTGGTGCACGCCTTTAATCCCAGCACTGGGAGGCAGAGGCAGGTGGATCTCTGTGAGTTCAAGGACAGCCTGGTCTACATAGTGAGTTCCAGGACAGCTGGAGCTACAGGGAGACCCTGTCTCAAAAAGACAGAAAAAAAAAAAAAAAAAAAAAAAAAAAAAAAAAAAGTAATATTAAACTGATTCCTAATGACTCAATGTTTTATACCCACAGATTAATGAATCTCTCAACTTTTACCAGAGAAGTTTCCTTATGCAACAGATGGCAATTAACACAGAAACCCACAACTGGCCAATGTGCAGAGAACAAGAGGGTGCAGAGTACTTTATTCCTGAATAGGTGGACCTATATCAAACTTCTGCTTCTCATGGCTAAGAGATCACTGGGGAAGAGGAGGTGAAAAGATCCTAAGACCCACAGGTGGTAGATGACCATAAGGAAAGTTTGCAAGACTGCTGGTCCAGTTATTCATATGAACTCCCAGCAATAGTGATAACATGCATAAGTCCCATGCACATTCAAACCAGACAAAATCTCAGCATAGACATGGGGAAGTGGGTAAGAAATCCCAACCCAACCTAAGGAACTTTGGCAACCAATGGCTGCTGGGAGTGGGAGACAGAATCTCTTTCAAGGATGGAACTCTTGGTAGGTCAGCCAGGCTCCAGTGGATGGATCCACACTGAAGGACATTTGTGGACACAAACTAGATGCTATAGGCCTTAATATATATATACATACACATACACAATTATAACAGTATATATCATATATATAAATACTAGAGTACATTAAATTGGGTAGGGGCAATAAGAGGAGGTGTGGATCTAAATACTACCAAATTATATTGTATATAAACCTAAAAAATTCAGTAATTAAAAAAAAATTCCATTAAGGTTCAAGGAAGAACAAGTCTAAACTTGTATAAAGTCACACATTAATTTTTTTAGATTTCAATTTTGGGTGATTTATTAGAAAATAATTTTATTCATAATATCCAATCTCTTTTCAATTCTCTTTTCAATGTGATCACTCAACCCCTTGAGTCATACTCCAGTGAAACTATCTCCCATATGATCCCTCTAACCAATGCTCCCTTAAGCATCTTATACTTGCCACCAGCAGGGGTGCCTCTGAAATGCTCCTGTTGTAGCATCCAGTTGACTGCTTCTCTCTGGTAGGGTCTTAACACAGGGATCAGTGCAGGGTGCTGGACATCCACTTGGGCCGACTGTGTTTCTTGCTGATGTGTTTGCTTCACAAAATGATAGAGCTCATCAATATCCTGGCTCTCTGGCTCACTCTCTGAATCTTCCTCGTCTTCTTCCAAAACATCTGTATAGCCAACAAAAATGCATCCATCCACAAGGTTCTTTCTCTTTTTTTAATCCCCACCTCCCCGACCCCACAACATTTTGCAATATACTCCAGAATGACCTCACACTCAGGATCTGCATGTCTCAAGTCTCCTGAGTGCTGAGGATGCAAGTGTGTGTTAATGCAAGTGAGTGCTCCCTAAGGTCTGGCTAATCACACATCCTTATTGCAAGAACATACCATGCACTCACCCAACTCTGCAGTCTTGCTCTGTGTGTTCTGTAACTGAAAATCCCTACTCATTCCCTAATCAAAAAACCTCTACCCCTGTGTTCTTCAAAATAGTTGAAATATTACTGTTTCCATGGCATTTTTTTTTTCATTTTCCTTGGCTAGAGTCAATGTTCTCCTCTGTGCATGTTCTATTTTATACTTTTGATAAGAATATACTGCAATCTATCGGGTATCACAATCATTTATGTGTACTTGGCCCTTCTTTATTTTCACAGCTCTTCAGAGAAGATGATTTATATTTTGCCTACTGAAGGTATTTAGTAACTCTGAGAATTAGATATGAGTTTCTTTTGTAATTCATAAAATATCTTATTTCACTTTTACATCATAACATAAAAATTCTTACTATAAGAATTTTCATCTTACTTATTATGAAAAAAATGGACATGCAGCAGCAGCTAACTAGGGGACAAACGCTTAAACTATTAGTGTAAATTTGTAAGGCTGTCCGGTTCATTTGGAGGACAAAACTGCCCTGTAGAAGACACACAGCATCCTAAACACACTTATAACCCTCTTCAACTATTTTTTTACTAAAAACATTATTCTAGCAAGGTGAAGAAATAAACCATTTATTTCCAAATTGTTTTCAAAGAGAACTATATAGTTTTACAGAACATGCCTAATGTGCTCTATAACTAACATGGTATCAAACAATTCAGAAATATTTTCAATAAAAAATACCATATTGGGTTTTCACAACTATACAATGCATAGTTACAAATCTATTTCATACCATTATAATGCAATAATTATGTAATCTAGTATTAATGTCTAAATTTGAAGTTTTCCTTAAAATTCTTTTTTAAAAATTTCAAATTACACTATCTTTTAAAAGTACAGTAAGAGAATAATAATTGTAGTATTTTGGAGATGGGGAGTTTTACCATGTAGCCCAGACTGGCTTTGACCCTGAGATCCTCCTGCCTTTCCTTCTCAAGCACTGGGACTACAGACATGTTTACCATACCTGGCTAATAATTCTAACAAGATGTACTTGACAGCATTTCTTCTAGTTCTGAAACCAGATTATTTTCTTCCTTTTAAGTCTCTAACTTGCAAAACAATTTACCATTATTAGTTTTGTGAAGTTCTAAAAGAATATGGTATTTAAACATTATGTTAAGAAAGTGATTTCTAAAATATTCCAGTATGAAGAGTTCTATAGGGCTGAGGCTGTAGCTCAGAAGCAGCGCGCTCGCCTAGCATGTGTGAGGCTCTGGTCTGACACCTAGCATTGAAACGAAAGAAAGGAAAAGAAAGGAAAGAAAAGGAATGGGGATGGGGACAGATGGTATCCTATAAATTGCACTTGAAACTATATTTCCAGCCTCCAAACTGTAGTTCTAACCAAGGATGCCATATCCTACCAAGAAACAGAGCAAAGTCATCTGGTCTTCATGGAACCAAGCTCTGAAGATTATTTGCCAGACTGCAAAGGGAAAGGTAGAACAAAGGCCAGCCAAGAAATCCCTGGCTATGACAAAATTTTGCAAAAGAGAAATACAAAAAACATATCAGCTCTGGTCTGGTACAACTACCTTTTGACTCGGCATACTGACTTTGCAAGCATTTCTTGAACAGTGGGCACAGTGTTGAGCAAATATAGCGAAGAAACAAATTAGATTAGAAAGGGCCTTTCAGACAAATAGAATTTTGCTACATAGTATTTTATGTAGAGCATGTAAATTTTTTTCATTATCTAATTTTCAGGTTGTTATATGTAGGAATTGGGGAAAACTGACAATTCCAAATAGCAATTGTAAAGTTTATGTTAAAAATTACTTGAAATAAAAAAATTAAACTAAATTAAAAATCCAATTAAAAGCCCAGGTTTGGTGAAGCTATCCTTTAATTCCAGCACTTGAGAGGCAGAGGCAGGCAGACAGATGTCCGGGAATTTGAGGCCAGCCAGGGATCTATAATGAGATCCTGATTCTAAACAAGTAAATATTACCTGGAATAATAAAATTATATAACTTTTCCATTAGTCTCTTCATGAGTTGGTTGAACTTTTTCATTCTTGAACTTGCATCACTCATAAAGTCTAGTTTTGCGAGTCCAGTTTCCAAAATATAAATTCCAACCTACAGAGAATTATCACATAAAAACTTTTATTTAGAATATACCATTCTTGATAAAGACATGAAAAAATCATATTTTTCATAGTCACTATTCTAAAGACATTCAGTGTCTGCTTCAGACATGGGATATACACATACCTTACCAAAGCTCTTGCACATATTTTTAACTTCAGTAATAAATTCAATCGGCAAATGCATGTGATCCACCAAATCACTGGTTTCTCTGTATAATCAGTGAAGGTCCTTAAGAATGTAGCTCTCCTGAAGCATGTGGTGGCACATGCCTTTAATCCCAACATTCAGGAGGCAGAGGCAGATGGATCTCTATGAGATAGAGGCCAGCCTGGTCTACACAGTGAGTTCTAGGCCAGCTAAAGCTACAGGGAGAAACTGTCTCAAAAACAGTAAAAACCAAAATTAAAAAAACCAAACAGACAAAAGAATGCAGCTTTCCCCAATAAACTGTAGCACAAATGCTAAAGTTTACTTAGGTTTGGGAACCCTTATCACTGGATCAAATATTAAAAAGATATAGGAAAACATACCTTGACTATTATTAAGTATCTTAATTTATAAAACAATACAGCTGTTGAATTTTACAGTTGAAATATTTAAATTTGAATAGACAAATGATATTTGGGAATTAAAGAAATTTGGAAAAGAAAAACTTTTATTAACTAATTTATTTTTACTTTATGTGATTGTTATGCCTGCAGGTATGTAAGTGCACCCATGTCCTGCAGTGCCTGCAGAGGGCAGAAGTGGGTGTCGGATCCCCTGGAACTGGAGTTACAAATGGTTGTTAGCCACCATGAGGGTTCTGGGATTCAAACCCAGGTCTTCCCCAAGAACAGTCAGTGTTCTTAACCACTGAGCCATCGCTTTAGCCCTGGGAAAATAAAACTTTTATTTAGATTCAAATATTCTCATTTTTTAAATGGAATGTCCATATTAGGTAACCTAATAAAATATACATGATCATATTATCATATGTAATATAATTTTAAAGTTCCTAACAGTAGACAATAAATTTTAGATTCCTTTATTTCTCCAACTATGTCAGACCTGGCTAATGTGGAATTTTTCTCAATTTTTTCTACTGTAGATTAAGAATCCATCATTACATAGTATCAAGTGACAAAGATTATAATTTCACTATTTTTTGTATTTTCCCTGTGCTTACATGGAGATGGCTTACTATGGAGGTAATAAATGTTTATGTATTTATAAAATCAAGGTCAGGGAAAAAAGAACAAATTGAGACTGGATTTTCAGACAGGTGCCAGAACACAGACATGCAAGCCATGAATTCTTATATTCTTGTTATCACTCACTAACAATTTTGGCCCTTAAAATCAGTAAAGACAGAATTTCTTGGTTAGACAGCTTCACTGTCCAGGGAAGAATTAATTTCAGTTTAATGCTTCTAAATGTTCCCCTTTCCTGTGGCTATTCTGAAATAACAAACAAGCCTACTGACACAACTGATTTTAATTAAAAAAAAATTTATTATTTTTATTTTATATGTACGAGTATATTGCCTGCATATATATAAATTCACCCATGGATGGGTGCCCATGGATGGTAGAAGAAGCCATAAGATCCCCTGGATCTGGAGTTACAGACAGTTGTTAGCCCCCATGTGGGTGCTGGGAATCAAATTTAATCGGTGCTCTTAACCACTGAGGCATTTCTCCAGCCCCACTGCTTTTAATTTGAGAAACATATAAGAAAAATATTTCAGTGACACAAAGATGAACTAACACCTTAGACTTTTTCTTTCAATTTTTAGTACAAAGGCCTATATTATCTCTCTACAAAATACATTTACTTATCACCTGAATGGATAGTATTTACATTTCATACAGAAAAAAGCTCAAATTATAACATTTAACTGGCTTGCATAAATTTACAGGGCTAGTGGATAGCAGAGCCTGAAATGAATAAATGAATTAGAAATTTATCCATTCATTTACTGAAAATCTGTTAAGTAAGGCCCTTTACTAAGTCTTGTGACGATAAAAAGACTTCACAGTTTACCAAGTGGGAAGGATCTAAAATGTAAGAGCACTTAAAGTGGCCAAAACAAAAATCAAAATGTGCATTACATATTCTTGGGGAAGCACACAACACTACTGTCCTTGCTAGTTTCAACTGTCAACTGACACAACTAGAGTTACCCAAGGGAGTCTCCAACTAAAGAAGTGCCCAGATCAAATTAGCCTGTGGCCATGTCTGTGAGGAATTGTCTTAGGTGACTGATGTAAGAGAGCCTCCCACTGAGGGCAGAGTATCCCTGTGCAGGTGGTCCTGAGCTGTAGAAAACTAGCTGAGAGCAATAAGCCAGGGAGCAGCAGGTCACCAGCGATCCACCATGGTTTCTGCTTTAGTTCCTGCCTGAGCTCCTTCCTGCCTTGACTTCTCTTAATGATGGCTTGTGACCCAGACATATCAGCCACATAAACCCTTTCTTCCCTAAGTTACTTTTGGTTACTGTTTATCACAGCAAAAGAAAGCAAACTAGAACAAATATGCATGGACCTCCACAGATGAAGTAATTTCTCAACAGGATATTAAAGAACGACCCAGAATTAGTAGAAAAGGGAAAAGGAAATAATCTAGGCAGAGAGAACTATGAGGAAAAAAAAAAGACAAAATGAGAGCAGACTATATTTAGGGAAAAAATTAGTGTTTTGGGTGCTAAATAAAAAAGCAGAGGGACAACAGATAATGTCCAATGACCTAAGTTCTAGAAGCGTGAAAGAATGGATTCATACTGTCCCATTCCTGTAACATGTAGACAAAGGATCTGAACACGCAAGACAGGAAACAAAGTAATAGTCAAATGACTACTACAATAGAGGATGATGAGACTAACAGCCAAATACAGAGGTAGAAAAGAAAAACCAAGAGAGCCTCCTTGAGAAAGCACAGCCTAGCTGGAGATGATGGCCAGCTCCACTGTTCTTATTTAAGGCCCCAAATAAAGCACTTTGAAACTTAAACCCATACTTTACTGGGTTGTAAGACCTTTCTAAGTTAACTTCAAAACGGAAGACTCTTAGAAGACAGGTAGAAACTGAGTACCTTGATGATGTGTTTCCCTTCGGGTCTGTGATAAAGCTTTATTCCTCTCTTCTTCTGCAGCCATTCCAGATCCTGTAACATTTCACCACTGAAAGATGATTCCACTCCAACAGCCTTGTCACAAACACTCAGTGATTCTTTGCGTGCATTTTGTTTCTCTACATCTTTATATTCTGAATGAACATAGATCAGGAAACCATCTCTTGACTCTGAACTCATCAATGTAAAATTCCTTTCAGAAAAGCTGTCAATTAAACTCTCTTCAGGAAGAAGCTGAAGAGTGAAATCTCCCAGCAGCGCTTTCCAAGAACGATCAACATGGTGGGGAGTAATCATAATATTCAGCTTTACAGATGAAGAGGAAGAAATAGCAACGCTCTCATTTTTGGTCAATTCTGAGATGCTCACAGCCTCAGGGCGCCTCCTCTTCTCTCTCTGAACGGTGCTGGCGTCGTCCAGTGGCTCATCATCTATGAGGATGCACTCAGAGTCAGAGTCTGCACCCGGGCAGGGCTGCTCACCCATAGGTGAGGCAAGTGGCTCGTTCCTCCTGTCCTCGTGCATGTTCCAGTGGAGCTGCCGCTGCCTTTCCTCATCTACCTTCACTGGAGGAGCACGCTTCCGGCGGCTGCTCATTTTCACCTCCTAGCTGGTATCTATGACTTCTAAAAGACAAAACCATGGCATAAGGCATGACAGCAACAGGAAAACTGATGGAGGAGAAGGCCCTAGATCTGGAGTCTGGCTGAAGCCTCTCCTCAGCTAGAAACTCAAGGACTGCAGCACAAATAACAACATACCATGAAGTTTGCCAACAAATGGGTTATTCCTTTCATATGGAAGTATTTCAAATAAGAATATTACAATAGCAATATTCAGGCTCACGGCCTAAATGTATTGACTTTGGGGAGGGTCTCACTCCTTTCCTGGATATTTTCTGGGATTCTCACAAACAAGACCATTAAGTCTTGTGAGCATTCACATTGGAGATAGTTCATTTCCTGCACTGGGTGGTCTAGTTCTTATCAATTATAATCCCGTCAAGTACAGCTCAAACACCACCTTCTGATTTCATGCAAATTTGTTAGCAATCCTTATACATAATATAAATTTTTTCATATAATATGAAATCTTCAGGGAGATACAAAACAGATAAGTAATTTTAAGAAAATTAAGTCAAATATTAGCCATTCTGGTTTGCATGTAAAAGCTCCCTGCAGTCGTGTATGTTTGAACATGATCCCCAGCTAGTGGTACTCTTGGGGAGGTGGTGGAACCTTTAGGAGGTGGGGCAGGTGGGGCCTTGCTCCAACTCCTGAAGTTAGAAGGGAGCCCTGAGGTTGCCCAGTTCTATTTCCTTCCTGTCTCCTGATCCACACAGATGTGAGGCAGCAGCCTCTTGGCCTACTGCCAGCACCAAGACACACACTCACCTGGACTGTACTGAGGATTCCCCACCAGGGTCGCCTGCCTGTATCCTCAAATCATGATTCAAAACCCTTCTCCCTGAAGTAGCTTCTTGTCAGGGATTTGGTCAGAGCAACAAGAAAACCAAAACAACAGGTTAGGAGCACATTAAACAATACTCTCTTGTATCAAATAAATTGCAATCATTTTACTGGTCCTTAGTGGATAAATTTGGTAAAGAGACAATCTGTTGTGTAAAAGAAAATATAAAAATGCACTTGATGAGGGGCTGGAGAGATGGGGTTCAGCAGTTAAGAGCACTGGGTGCTCTTGCAGAGGACCAGGGTTTGGTTCCCAGCACCCACATAGTAGCTAACAACGGTCCATAATTCCAGTTCCAGGGGATGCGGATCCAAGTGCATGACATGGGTGCACCTACATACATGCAGACAATGAACTTATACACATAAAATAAAAATAAGTAAAACATTTTAAAAAATACACTTGATGAGCAACATAGTAGGAAAACAAACCTTTCACAAAGTCTGGAAATAAATGCCTATTATGGCTGTGGAATTCCAATTTTGCTTTATAACTCCAAAGCATCAACAAAACTTGGCTTGAACCTGATGCAGTTTAAAGTCTCCTAGAAATACTTTCTTTCTCAAAGGGGGGCAAAATGAGAAAAGACAGAAAAACGCACACAACCTTTTACGGATTAGCAGCCAATAAGAGGGCTAGCCCGGAAAAGGGGAGGTGGTGATGACAACCGGGTGCCAAGGGGTAGAAAGATTAGAAAAAGAAACCAATGCAGGGGAGAAAAAGACTTTCTACCCCATGCTAGTGCCAAGCCAAATGGAAAAGGAGGTGCAAAGTTTAAATGGCCAGTGTCAACAACACTGCACGGGGGCGGGGGGGGGGGGGGGGGGGGGGGACACGGGTCCCTTCATGCGGCGGTCAGAACGCTCAGGCCGGGGTGGCTGCGAGTGGAGTCCAATGAACGCGTCTCCAAGGCTACCTCGGAACTTTGCTCAGCCTAACCGGGACGTGTCTGCCTCTCCTTTATCTCCCCGCAGCCGCGCGCCGCCAGCCCCGGGGCACAAGGAAGCACGGCCCGGCGCGCGCTGGGTCTTCCCGGCACCCGGGTCGGGCACGCACGCAGCCGTGCACCCCGCTCCACACAGGCCTGGCGCTCCTCCAGAACGCGCCGCCCGGCTGACGACGAGTCGCTGCACCACTCCAGCCGGGAGGCCCCGGGGTCTCCCACACCCGCCCTCCCTCCACGACTTCTGACCTCGCCCCTGAATCTGCGCATACCTCAATCCACGCTCCGAGCCCCGAGCCCCAGGCCCGCAGCGCTCTGCACCTCCCAGGTGCAGCATTCGCCACCCACCGAAGACCTGCCAGGGCCGGGCACGCGCTCCGTGTCCTGTGCAGACGGGACCGCGCGGCCTGACACCGCAGCACCAGCTGCCGGACGCGCGCAGCAGCGTTGGGTCAACGTGGACGCGCACGTCGGGAAACCCCACCCCCTTGCTCCCGGTCTGGCTTCTAGAGTGTCTTCTGCGCAAGTCCAATAGTCGGAAGCCCCTATGAGGAGACCGTTGGAGTATCTCGCGATAGGTGTTCCGCTCTCTTATCTCGCCTCTCCGAGACTTTAGCGAATGCAGGATTGGCTGGAAACCGGAAGGAGGGGCCGGACGCTGAGGGGATAGAAGAGAGACTCCTACCCAGAGGGGGCAGGCGGACGGGGGCGGGGGTGATGGAAATGATTTGTGCCTTTACTAGAAAGGCAGAAACACCTAAAACTAGATATTAATTCATGATGCCAAACAAGAACAGATTTACAGATTAGAAGTTAAACTACCAAACCAGTAGTTTGAATTAACGAGAAATGAAAAGGCAGGTAGGATTTCTCCAGAACCGTCTATTTTATTGCTCCCAGAATAAGTTACCGAGGTCCCCCAAAACTTAAAGCCTTCAAAGGAAATATAAATAAACATTTTAAGATGAGGGGGAAGTTTACATGTGTTATAATGAAGCTGGCCGTACAGATCTTTTTGTCTTTTTTCCTCCTCTATCTCATTGCATAGAGGTGTAAAAGCTCTGAGAAGCTTCAGGGCCAAGAACCTGTAGAAAAGAGCACCCGGACACATGGGACGTTCAGTGGTTAGTCACAGAGTGCTGAATAAGGACTCAGACTGTGTTCAGTGGAGAGGCGTCTGCCTGAATGATGGCAGAAACACTGATGATGATCTTGCCCAAGAGAGCCAGCCCAGAGTGATCCATCTACTCTTCAGAACAGAGCATACCACAGATCTTTAAAGTAGGCTGAAAGAAGTCATTTACCTAAACCACATCCTGTCAGTTTATATGGAAATTAATTGCTTCGTACAAGACTTAACGAGGCAGGCTAAAAAGTAGTGCTGAGCTGTAATCCCGAGTCATTGTTCTTTGGAGAACTGATCATTTTACCAAATATAAGACAACAGAAACTTTCTTCTAAAAGTATAATTTGAAACTCAGCATTTCAAGAACATTGTGCTGGGAAAGATTATCCTTGGTTGTTCTACATTAGTTCTCATTATTGGAACAGAAAATTGAGCTCATTTGGTTGAATCAATTTGGTGCCATGCAGAACTATTTAATGATAAGCCGCGTTAGTTCACCTTTGTTCACCTTAATTGGGATGATTTATAAGCATAATTATACTAATCTTGTCCAAGATATTAAATGACAGATCTGGTTATAAGCTGCGTGGAGATGTAATTTCAACTACAGAGATGGAATTCTACAAATTACCTTCAGTAGATAAAATTAAAACTCCCTCTTGAATTTTCCAATGGCATATTCTGCCCTGGTTTTGCTAAGTGCCTTGTATATAATCTTTGAAATTTTTCTCTGTGGAATAATGTGTTTCAATATTGTAATCCTGAAGCTAATTCTTAGGGAAAAGAATGGTTCACTTGTACCTTGGCTTTCTGGCAGTCTTCTGGTGTGAGGCATCTGTTCACAGGAACACTGAGTTTACACACAAGGGAATCAACTGGACATATCCTGACCTTATCAGGGAGCCCCTCAGTTTTCATATAATTCAACTGCCTAATTTAGAAATAAACCGGGTATATTGTATCATTTCTATTTCATATTTGGATCCTGTTCATTGCAATAAAGAGAATCACATAAATTTTCTGATTTCTTAGTGTGTATCAAAGTCATTTCCACTATGCTGTATAGTTCATTAAGGGTACAATAACTTTATGTCTAAAGATACTATAAATACCTAAGTTAATATTTGCTGCTAAAAATGTTAGTGATCATCTATCTAATCAGCTTTCTGCACATCATCATCATCTTTTTCCTGTTGGAAGATTTTGCTTCCATGCTGATGGCTCCTGATTAATCAGCTGATGGAACCTGGAGGTTGAAGTGGCTATGGAAATTCATTAAAATAAGAACAGTGAGCTAGACTGATGGCTCAGCAGTTAAGAGCACTTGCTGTTCTTGCACAGGGCCCTGGTTCAGTTTCCAGCACCTATGTGGCAGCTCGCAACCATCTGTAACTCCAGTTCCAGGGGCTCTGACACATCTCTGGGCAGAAGGCATGTGTACGTGGTACACATACATACACACAAGCAAAACACTCATAGCACTGGCTGCTCTTGCAGAAAGCCTGGGTTCAAATCCTAGCACCTACATAGTGGCTAACAACCGTTTGTAACTCCAGTTACAGTGGATCCAAGACTCTCTTCTGTAGGCATTGCATGACACAGGTGCATTTAAATACATGCAGGTAATACACTCATACACATAAAAAAATAATAAAGACAACAATAAAATTTGTTGTTCCAACTGACTTTTCCTTTTCTGAAAATGTTGTGACTGGTTTGATCTTCTATCCAGAATAGAACCAGTGAGGCTGCTTCTCAGAGTTCTTGTGTTCACTGACATTTTATATGTATATTATATATAATATCTATAAAATCTCATATCAATATATATGAATAAATAATCAATTTGGTACATTTGAAAACCGTGGTAGAACTCTCATAATTAAAGTCGGACCTATCAAACCCGCAGCTGTCTTGTCTAAGTTTAAGTGATTAACTAAATCTTCTGTTGTCATTTCAACAATGTTCACAGCATCTTCCTAGGTTTAGCGGCCAGCCCTTCACAGGCTGATCCATCTCACTAGCCCCTCATCCATTAAAGTTTAACCTGAGATTGTGGCTACAATCTCATTCAGTCACACTTTCCGATCCCACATCTAATTCTAATTCTAATTCTAATTCTAATTCTAATTCTAATTCTAATAATTCTGTTTCCATGACATATACAATTATTTCCAAAGTCTTGACCTCATTGAAGTCTTTCACGGAGGGTTGAAATCAAATTTGTAACTTGTTATTGTTGCTATTCTGACAGCCTCCCTTTAATAATAAATGTTCTTAATGATATGTGGAATGATGAATGATTTCCAGGTTGTCCGGATAGCCCATATCTAGAAGAAGAAGAAGAGGAAGAGGAAGAGGAAGAAAAAACTATGTAACCATTCAAAAATGTTTTTTTAATAATAAAATTTAAAAGTCAAAACTTTCATTCATGAACTGAAAACTTAATGCTGTGTTGGCAATCATGAAAAGGGTATAAATCTTATCACACATCTATACTGGAGTTTTAGGGTTACTAGGAAGATTAACAATGACCAGTAATATTTCAAAATAGTATTGTTTTCTGAGCAGTATATCTCAACAATGAGCTTAAAATATTCAGTAAAAAAATTAGTGGGTATCTATTCTACTATCCAAGGTTTTGTTGTTCCACTTATAAAGAACAAATAAAATATATTTAATATAATTCTTAAGTGTCATAGGACCTTGGGAGCAATAAATGAACATTTAGTTCCAACCTAAAGTCACTAGCTGAATTATCCCTTAAAAGAATGTCACCCTGTCTTTAAAGCTTTGAAGTTACACATTGACTTCTCTCTGGGAAGCCCTGGATGATATCTTCTTTCAAAATAGATTTGTTTGGTCTACACTGTTGATGTACCCACTTCTGTCAGTAACTTTAGCTATGTTTTTCTAGACAACTCACTGCAGTTTCTCCATCAGCATTCGCTGCTTCATCTCAAACTTTTATGTGAAAGAGATGATCTCTTTCCTAAAACCTCTGAGACAAGCCTCTGCAAGCCTCAAACTTTTCTTTCGCTGTGTCTTCATGTCTCTCAAATTTCACGGAGTACAAGTGTTAGGAACTTGCTTTGGATTAGGCTTTGGCTTATGAAAATGTTGTGACTGGTTTGATCTACTCAGAATAGAAGCAATGAGGCTACTTTGATTTCTTAGAGTTCTTGTGTTCACTGACTATACATATATATATATATGTGTGTTTGTGTGTACATAGTACACACACATACACACAAGCAAAATAGAAGGCTACTTCTAATTCTTAGAGTTCTTGTGTTCACTGACTATATATATATATATATATTCTCATCACTATATATGAATATATCCAATCTCATATTAATTCTATAGATTGAATAGTCATTTAATTTCCTTTAAGAGATTTTCCTTTACACTGATAATTTGGCACAAGACACTTAGCTTTCAGCCTATCTCAATTTAATTATTTCTAGCTTTGGTTTGAAGTGGGAGATATGACATTTCATTTGAACACTTAGAGCACATTCTGTATTGCTAGCTGTCCTCATTTCAAGACTATTGTCTCAGACAATAGAGAGATCCTGGAGGAAGGGGAACAGCTGGTTGGTGATGTAGTCTGATAACACATATTTACTAAGGTCAGCTTTATATAAGGATACTATGTGGTGTGCTTTAAAGCAATTACTATACTAACATAAAAGGTCACTGATCACAGAGCATTGTAATAAATGATGGTAATGAAAAAGTTAGAAATAGCATGAAAATGACGAAAATATGATACAGACACAAAATGAGTCTATTCTGTTGGAAAAAATGGCACAAGTAAGCTTTCTAAATGCAAAGTGGCCATATAGCCTCTATTTTTAAACAAACAAATGAGCAAACAGTGCCACGATGCCTTGTGAAGCATGATGAAGTCAAGAAAAAAATGAGCTTGTGTGCACACGTGAAGGCAAGCAGACCATGTGCTCCCTCATTTGTGCTCCCTCATTTCTTCTCCCTAGACAAAAGTAATTATACATACGAAAGCAATTATACTATACAAAAGTAAGTAATTATAGGTCTATTTCCTTTTGAAGATGGTAAGGCATTTTTATTCTTATCATATACCTAACTCAGTACATCTATTTTGCAAGTAAATGATTTAAGTTGTTTTCCAAGAGGAAGACTTGGAGAGAAAGAATCTCTGTAAGGAAGTAGGTAATTTACCACAAATTAAACCTCCTTTGGGGACAAGAACAGAAATTACTTGCTGTATCAATGTGCCGCTTTCAGTTCTGTAAAGCTCTTTCATGTTGATTTCTCCATGATTTTTAAACTAATTTATTTATTATTTTTATTTAATAACCACATGATCAGAAGAAGCATTTCATTACAGCTTTAACATATTCAGTAACAATTTCCAGAGCAAGGATACATCTCTTTCAAAAGTAGCTGTAAATTTTTAGGTTCACAGTTGAATTAATACAGTTATACAATATTGAACTCAGTATAAACACTGTAAGATATAAAATTGAATGAGTTTTAACTCTTTAAAGAATTTCTCTATTTCATCTATGTATCTGATTATTACTAGTCACAGTTGGTTACACTCAGATCCTTGGCACAAGAGTATGGATATAAAGTCATCAGGTAGATTTCAATGGTAATGTTTATCACCTCCACTAATTAACATGAAGCAAAATTTTATGCTTCCTGCTCAAATACGTCTTTTTAAAAAATTTGATTTTTTTTCTGTGTGTATCATACAGAACATCCCATACAATCTTATTCATTGATATACCCACTTCCAAGATAGCACCCTCCCATAGCCTCCCCTCCCCCCAACTGGAGCCCATATACTCTGTCATCCCTGTTACTGTCCACTGTGTTGTTGGTGCCCCCAGCCATTCCCCAGTGCATGTCCATCTGCTGAATCTAGTCAATCTAGAGATCCTTGTTTTAGGAAGATCAGCTCTTCCTCATCTATCGGCAATCAATTAACAATATTCCTTAAATAAGATTGGGGTCTGCTGTTCATTTCCCCATCTTCTATGCTGGGTTACTGTCTTTTGGGTCACCCTGGCCAATAACTCAAAGGAAGGTATCTCCTGTCTGGCATCATTTCTTGTTATGTAGCCTTTAGATATACATATGGACTCTTCAAAAAATTATATTGACCCCATTAATCTTTGGTTATACTTTCCTTTTGGGTGTTTAAGACCCTACAATTGGCCCAGATAAACCAATTTATTTTTACTCTTAAGGTCATTTGAGGATCTGTTCCTCAGGGGTAAAATGGGCTTGAGAGGAGCCCCTGGCTCCATTCTTTTACCAGTTCTGTCTATTAAAGATAAGTCAAAAGTCCTGCTCGACCATGACTGGCTTCACTTGGAAACATGGAGGAAATGTTTCCTCTGTGTTGACCCTCCTCTTTGTAGACTGGACACTGGTTCAAGTCCATCTGGTGAGGTCTCCACAGCCTCCTTGATCAAGAGGACAGGTGACTCACCACAAGTACAGGATATTTTGAGAGATGCTCATAGTCCCCTGGAATGTAGTCGACTGAGGAGGGAAAGGAGCAAAAAATGTCCTTTATTTCCTTCTGACCAAATTAGTATAGGCCTCATAGTATGGCTGTTAAACATCCAAGAAGGTTAGTTCCACCAGTCTGGTACTTTTAATTACCATGTGCCATGTAGATAAAGCTTGGGCAAAGACCAAACGCTCTCAGATAAACCTTGCCTAGACATATAATCTTTGATATAGTTGTATGTATAATTTGTCAGTAGGTTGTTGGACTAATATGGCTCCCTCTGTTTTTTTTTTTTTTAAACTAGCTAGGCTTTATTTATGTCTTGCATTGTTTAACCTTTCCACCATGGTTTCCCCATTTAAGGTGCCATTTTCCCCATTTCTCCCTTAATAATACCCTTCTTCTATGATCCCACCTCTCTTGAGCTCTTTCTTTCCCTTTATCCCCTAGGTTCCTTGTATAACCTTCCCTCCCTACCTCCCCTTAAAATAACCCCATTTTTATCCATAGCTCCCTTATTAACACCTGTTTCTTTCTGTTCTTCTCATTCTCATTCTTTTCCTTTACCTCCCTGGTTCCTTTTCATTATCCTGGTTCCTATAGTTATGCCTGGATACATAATCACTTATCAGGATTTGGTGCTAGAATCCACATATGAGGGAGCACATACGTCTTTTTTTTTTTCTGAGTCTGTGTTACTTCACTTAGTATAACAGTTTCTAGTTCCATCCATTTACCTGCAAATTTCGTGATTTCATCTTTCTTTACTGCTGAGTAAAACTCCATCGTATAAATGAAATATAAATGAATATCTTAAAGATATTTAAGAAATCTCACCATCTACTGTAGAAAGTCTCTGGAAGATGACAGGTTAAGTGCTAAAGAGTGAGGGGTTACTTCCTTGGTGTCATATAACAATGATTTCTTAAGCTAAATGTGCTATAGATTGAGGTTGCTGAATCTTTACTGGTTTTGTTGGTTATACTGTGAGATAGTCATGGACTTGATATGGGGTATGGTGAGGAAAGGGTATTATGAATCTCAGAGAAATTAGAAACCATGCCTCACCATCAGTGCTTCTCAACCTTAGTTTTGTTAATATCTAGGGTAAAATAATGGGTCATGAGGAGCTGATCTGTGCTTTGTAGGAGTTTTAGAGCATCCCAAGTGTCTGCACATGAAATGCCAGAAGCAGTCTTCATACCACAGTCACAGGGATAAACAATCTCACTGATACTGCCAAATGTCCTCTGGGACACAATTTCACCTCTGTTAGAAAGCTGAACGGAAGAGATGGATGACACAGTGGTTAAAATGACTTGTGTCAGCATCAGGACTTGAGTTTAGATCTTTCAGCACCTGTGTTAAAAAAAAAAACCTGGGTGTGGCCAAGCATGCTTCTAATATCAGCACTGGGTGTTGTGATGGTGGTGGATGTGGATATATGAGGAGTTGGTGAGCAGAGACAGGAGGATCCCTATGGCTTGCTGGCCATCAGCTTAGCCATAAAACAGCAAGCCATAGGTTCAGTGAGAGAGACCCGTCTCAAGGAAATAGGGTGGGAAGCAATAGAGAAAGACACGCCATGTAATCCTCTGGCCTCTAGATGTTCTCACATGTCTGTGTACACCTGCCATACACATGTACACACACACACACACACACACACACAGAGAAACATATCTCTGAAACATTAAAATCTGCCAAGTTACCTCAGATATTAAATAAGCATGTCTTTTAAAATATACATTTTATTGATCTTTTGTGTATTTCATATACATCATCTTAGTCTTCTTTATACCTCCTTCCCTACTGGCACCCTCCCATAGCCCCCTGACCCCAGATTTTATGCATTCTGTCATTTATGTTAAGGCCTATTGAGTCAAATTAGTGTCCCCTGACATCCCTTAGTGCAAGTTCATCCACTGGGGTCTAGCCAGCCTGTCTAAAGTCACTCCCTTTAAGAATATCAGCTCTTCCTCACCCAGTAGTAATCAGCTGTCAACAGCTCTTTGGCTAAGATTGAGGCCTGCTGCTCTGCTTGAGCTTGCATGGGTTTTGTGCATACTGTCACCATTGTTGTAGGTTCATATGAGCAAGGTCCCAGGAGCCCGTAAGACTATATTTCTATATGGTCATGCACCTCCTCCCCTGGCTTTTACACACTCGCTGCCCCTCTTCCCCAATGGTCCCTGAACCCTGGGTTTATTGCCCCATGTTACATGAGGGAGCCTCATTGATGAGACTTCAGAGATACATTTATAGTCTCTCTACCTCTTGTTCCACTATCTTCCATGAATCTTAGATGTAGAGGTTCCATTGTAGATGTGTCCCTTAGGGTTGGGCATTTCATACATTTAGTCTCTGTGTGCGACCAGCTGTGGAGCTCTGTAAAAGTTTCTATCTGTTGTAAAAGAAGACTTTTTTGTGCATGGTGGCTGGCATACTTTTCTGAAATATAAGGACTCATAGTTAGCGCATAGTAAGAAATTACATTTATCTAGGGATGTGACAGCCATGGGGTTTTCTCTAAGATCTATGATCTCTCCAGCCATGTGTATTTGGCTATGTTTACAGTTCCACACATTAGTTTTCCCCCTTTAAGTGTGCTTTAGGTCCAATTATATACTGTTAATTACCCCCAAGATAAAAGTGTCACTACTGCTCCCATATAGTTTGCTGTGCCAGCCATTGTTATTAGGCTTAAAGCTGGGGTTGGACCATTGATTTGATATTATCCCTTAGCAGCTTGCATAGTATTCTCCAAAACTATGAGAGCTAGCTTTCAGGGAGATGGCTTCCAGATCAGTTCCAGCTCAGTTTCTCCAAGTCCTGTGTCCCAAGAATATCTTGTCTTCTGCAATAGGGTCTTACCTTCAAGTTCTGGGAGGCAATCAAGGGCTATAGTAATAGCCTTGTGTGATTTGGGGAGTCTCTTGGACCACCCTGGCCAAGAACTCAAAAGTTCTTGTTATATAGCCTTCAGCTATATACATGAACTCATGTAGAGATATTGTATGTATAATTTTTCAGTAGGTTTTCGAACTAATATAATTCCCTCTGTTTTTTATACCAGCTAGGCATTATTTCTCTCTCTCTCTCTCTTTCTCTCTCTCTCTCTCTCTCTCTCTCTCTCTCCTCTCTCTCCTGTCTAAACCTCCCTCCTCCATCCCCAATGTACCCCCATTTCCCCCATTTCTCATTTGATAATACCTGTCTCCTATGATCCCTCTTGAGCTCCTTCTTCCCCTTTACCCCCATAATTTCTTGAATAACTCTCCCTCCCTCCTCCTGTCAAAATACCCCCATTTTCCCCTTAGTAACACCTGTCTCCTACTTTTCTTCTCTCTCAGGTTCCTTTTTTCCCTTTACCTCCCTGATTCCTTTCCATTTTTCTGGTTCCTGCAGTTACATAAGGATATAAGGATATAAGGATATAAGGATTTGGTGCTAGGATCCACAAATGAGGGAGAACATATGTCATTTGTTTTATTGAGTCTGTGTTACTTCACTTCCATCCATTTCCCTGCAAATTTCATGATTTTGTCTTTCTTTACCACCGACTGAGTAGAATTCCATTGTGTAAATGCACCACATTTCCATTACCCACTCATCAGTTGAGGGACACTTAGGTTTCTTCCATCTTTTTGCTATTAAGAAGAGAACAACAAACATGAATGTACAAGTATCTCTACAATAGGATGAGTCCTTTGGGTATCTGCCCAAGGAGTGGTATAACCGGTCAAATACTAGATTCTTTTTTAGTTTTTTAGGAGTTCTCCGCACTGCTTTCCATAGGGGTTGCAGAAGTTCGTGATCCCACCAGCAGGGAAAGAGTGTTCCCCTTGATATACATCCTTTCTAGCATTTGGTATCATTTGTTCTCTTGATCTTAGCCAGTCTGATTGGGGTAAGATTTCATCTTAAAGTGGTTTTAATTTACATTTTCATAATTACTAACAGTGTCACTGGTGAAGATTTTCTCCCATTCTGTGGGTTTTCTCTTCACTTCTTGGTTGTTTCTTTTGCTGTACAGAAGCTTTTTTGTTTAATGAGGTCCCATTTATTGATTGCTGACCTTAATTCCTGAGCAACTGATGTCTGATTTAGAAAGTCCTTTCCTACACCTGTATCTTGTAGAGTACTGGCTGTGTTTTTATCTAAGTGTTTCAGAGTTTCAGGTTTCACATTGAGGTCTTTGATCCATTCAGAGTTGAGTTTTGTGCAAGGTAAAAGATAAGGGTTGAGTTTCATTCTTCTAAAGATGGAGAGCCAGTTTTGCCAGCACCATTTATTGAAGATGCTGTCTTTCCTCCATTCTTAGTTCTTGGCACCTTTGTCAAATATCAGGTGGCTGAAATTGTATGTATTCATGTTTGGGTCTTCAATTACATTCCATTGATCTATGCGTCTGTTTTTGTGCTGGTATCATGCTGTTTTTATGACTATAGCTCTGTAATAGCTTAAGATCTTGTGTGGTAATCCCCTCCCCGCCCCCAGCATTTTGTGCTCAGGATTGCTTTGTCTATCTGGGGTCATTTGTGATTCCATATGAATTTTAGGATTTTTTTTCTAACTCTGTGAAGAATGTCATGGGGATTTTGATTGGGATTGTATTGAATCCATAGATTGCTTTGGTAGGATGGTCATTTTCACAGCATTTAATTCTTCCAATCCATGATCATGAGAGGTCCTTCCATTTTCTGGTGTCTTTGGTCAGGTTTATTCTGAGATATTTTATTTTTTCAGGCTATTGTGAAAAGGACGGTTTCCATGTACTTTCTCTGATTGCTTGTTATTCGGATGTAGAATGGGTACTTATTTTTGTAGATTAATTTGTAACCTGACACTTTACTAAAAGAGTTGGTCAGTTCTTGAAGTTTTCTGGTGGAATATTTGGAATCACTTAGGTATAATATTAGATCATCTGTAATTATGGATAATTTGACTTATTTTTTTTCCAATTAGTGCTCCTTTAATTTCCTTCTCTTGTCTTATTGCTCTAGCAAGAGTTTCAAGCACTATATTAAAAAGAAGTAGAAGTAGTGGATAGCTTTGTCTGGTTCCTAATTTTAATGAGAAAGCTTCCAGATTTTCTGCATTTAGAGTGTTGTTGGCTGTTATAGTTTAAATTATGTTGTGGTATGGTCCCTCCAGTCCAAGTCCCTCTAGAACTTTTAACATAAATGTATGTTGAATTTGGTCAAAGGCCTTTTCTGCATCTATTGAGATGACTATGTGACTTTTGTTTTTGAGTCAACTTATATGATTCATAACATTTATTGACTTACACATATTGAAACATCCCTGTAATCTTGGAATAAAGCTGGCTTGATCATGGTGGGTGATCTTTTTGATGTGTCTATGTGTGGTTTGCAAGTATTTTGTTGAGAATTTTTACATCTATGTTCATTAAGGATATGGGTCTCTAGTTTTATTTTTTGTTGTGTCTTTACCTGGTTTTGGTATTAGAGTGATGCTGGCTTCATGAAAGGAGTTTGGGAGTTCTCTCTCTGTGTCTATCTTTTTGAATAATTTAAGTATTGGTTGTAGATCTTCTTTAAATGCTTGGTAGACTTCCACTGTAAATCCATCTGGGCCTGGGCTTTTTTAGTTGGGAGGTTTTGTATTGCTGTTTCACTTTCCTTATTTGTTATGGGTTTGTTTAAACTGTTGATCTCTTGGTTTAGCTTTGGTGGTTCCCATGATTTTAGATAGTCATCCATTTCTTTTAGGTTTTCAAATTTAATAGATATAGGTTTTTGTGGTATTCTCTTATAATGTTCTAGATCTTTTTGGTGTCGTGATGTTTCCCTTTTCATCTCTGATTTCTATGAGTTGGGTTTGCTATTTCTTTTCATTAACTAGGCTAAGGATTTGTGTATCCTGCTTAGCTTTTCAAAGAATCAGCTCTTACACTCATGGATTCTTTGTATTGTTTTATTTGTTTCTATTTCATTAATTTCTGCTCTGATTTTTGTTTTTCTTCTCATCTGCTGGGTTTAGATTTTGTTTATTCTTGCTTTTCCAGAGTCTGGAGTTAGAGTTGCAATGTTAAGTCGTTTATTTGTGCTCTTTCTGATTTTTTTAATATAAGCAGTTAGAGCTATAGACTTCCCTCTTAAGACATCTTTTAAACTGCCCCTAAAGTTTTTTTTTTTTCTGATTGTATTATCCTTCTCATTTAGTTCCAGGAATATTTAAATTTCTTTCTTCATTTCTTCTTCGACCCATTCATCAATCAGGGGTATGTTCTTTAATATCCATGAATTCATGTATTGACTAGATCTTCTTTTGTTATTGACTTAGAGCTTTATTGTGTTGTGGTCTGATAGAATGCATGGGCTTATATTAATTTTTTGTATTTGTTGATGTATGTTTTGTGTCCCAGTATGTGGTCAGTTTTAGAGAAAGTTCTATGGGGTGCTGAATAGAAAGTGTATTCTTTGGTGCTTTGGTGGAATATTTGGTAGATGTCTGTTAGGTCTATTTGATGTGTGGTATCATTTAATTTAGATGTCTATTTATTATTTGTCTTATTGATCTGTCTATTGGAGATAGTAGGGTATTAAAGTTCCCTACTATTACTGAGTTGGGGCTAATATGTGTCTTAAAGTTCTGTAGTACTGTTATGAAATTGGGTGTACCAGAGTTTGGTGTATACATGTTCATTATTGTAATATCTTCTTGATCAATTGTTTCTTTGATCAGAATGCAATGACCCTCTTTATCTCTTCTGGTTAGTTTTAGTTTGAAGTATATTTTTGTCAGATATTAGAATTGTAATCTCAGCTTGTAATCTCAGTGGCATTTACTTGGAATATTTTTTTCCATCCTTTCACATTTAGGTAGCGCCTATCCATGAAGGTGAGATGAGTTGCTTTCAGGCAACAAAAAAGATAGATTTTATTTCTTAATTCATTCAACTAGCTTGTGTTTTTGACATGGGAGTTCAGTCCATTGATACTTGAAGTTATTATTTAAAGATGTGTATTGGTTGCTATCATTTTAATTTCTGTTTGCATTCTTGGTCTAAATTTTTTGTTTCCACCATTATAGCTTCTTTCTGTTGCCTCTTGGGTATAGTTCTTCCTTTCTTCAGTCTTTTGTATTGCTTCAAATATTTTTTGAAAGGCTGGTTTTGTGAACATGAATTATTTCAGCCTATTCATGTTGTGGAAGATTTTTCTTTCCCCTTCAACTATAGTAGACATTTTTTTCTGGGTACAGTATTCTGGCTTGGAATCTATGGTCATTTAGAACTGGGAATACTTTAGTCCAGGATCTTCTGGCTTTCACTGTTTGCATTGAAAAGTTAGTTGTAATTCTGATGGGTTTTCCTTTATATGTGACTGTTTTTCTCTTGCAGCTTTTCAGTACTCTCTCTTTGTTCTGCACATTTAGTGTTTTTACTATGATGTGCCATGGGGAGTTTCTTTTCTGGTCCTGTCTATTTGGTGTTCTATGTGCTTCTTATATTTGTATGGGGATGTCGTTTCTTAATTTTTGGGAAATTTTCTTCTACAATCCTGTTTAAGACCTAGTCAATATTATTTACCTGAGATTATTCTCCTTCCTCTATGCCCATGATGCATAAATTTGGTCTTTTCGTGGTGTCCCACATTTCCTGCATACGCCATTCCTGTGTTTTAAAAAAATTCACATTCTTTGTTTGACTTCATATTCTTCAACTTTATTGTTGAAGAATTGGATGAATCTTGATATTCTGTTTTCCATTTCATTTATTCTATTGGTGAGGCTTTCTCCTTTTGTTTCAAATTAGCTTATTGAGTGTTTCAGTTCCTTCTTCATTTCAGCCTATGTTTTTTTTTTAATGTTTCTATCTTTTTGTTAAGTCAAAAGTTTATTTCTATCTTCTTTGAATTCTTTAAGTTGTTTGTGTGTTCTTTAAATTTACTGAATTGTTTGATTATGTTTATGATTGCTCTTTTAAATTCTGTGTCCTGGGTTATATCTAGAAACTTCTCATTGTAAAACTGTTCTATAGGACTAGTGGTGTTTGGTAGGAACATATTATTTTGTTTTTTTCATATTATTAATTTTTCATTGTGATTTTGGCATGTTAATTTCTTTTGTTGTTTGTGACTCTGGTATGAAACTTAGACCTTCTTTCATTGATTTTAAGTCTGATTCTATTTGTATTATTGATGTACCTTGGTTGTTTTTCTGATTAGGTATGAAAAGCTGGTTGGTCTAGGCTTCAGGGTCTCTCTTTTGATTTTATATAGGAGGGACCAAATGACTCTAGTCCTGCTACTCAGGAATTCTCCAGAAGGGTGAAGCAGCCCTGACTAGTTAGGAACATTTTAGAAACTCAGATGGGTAGTGCCAAGGTCCAAGGAAAGGAGATGGGAGATGGAAGTGCTGGTCCCTACTAGTCAGGAGGGAAGCCTAAACTCTGGAACAGTGGGAGGAAGTGCAGATGGTCCTAGGGCAGGGGGAGGGGTATGGCAGGATTTGGGAAGCTCCCCCCTGCAGAGGCCCAAGTCAGGTGCCAGTCAGGCACTCTCAGGCTTTTTCCTAAGGTCTGGGCCTTTACCGTCCAGCAGGCATTGCAGGATGATTTGGGAAGCTTGCCAGGCAGAGGCCTGATTCAGATATTTGGGCAGTGTGCGAAGGTCTGGGTCCCTACTCTAAGCATGTATCTTACTGTAAGCATTTCTGTTTTGTTCTTGTTGTTGTTGCTGCTGCTGTTGCTGTTGTTTTGTTTTTGCAAATAAATAGCAGCAAAAGTCATAGGAAGGACTTTAAGACTCACATCATTGGGTAAAATATTACATTCGGATCTTTTAGAGCAATGTCATTCTTAATATAAATAAAATTCATCTAAATCATACTTACCTTTAGTAAGTAAATGGAATTCATCCAGGTAATGCACTTGATAAATGAAATCAGTTTATTTAATCCTTTTATGCTTCCTTGCATGCTTCTTTATGATTCATATTTATTGTCTTAATTATATGACAGATACTGTGATGAATCACTTTCTGTATCTCAGCCAATGCCAATAATAATCTGTAGCGTGCATTAAATTTTGGTGTAATTTCACTTGTGTTACATGACCTTATTTATAGATCTTCCTTTCATAAGTTTTTAAATTATTGTTTTAGTTGAAGATTTTATAAAGCTGGAAGCATAAAAGAAGTGTCAGATGATTAATAAATGTTTTTGTTTAAACTGATTTTCGTATTGCCAGAGAAGAAGATACAATAATTATTTAAGGATTGAAAATTTGAAACATTTTCTTTGTGTATAATGAGAATCATAAGTAGATTTTGTTAGTCTGAATCCTGGAACAGACACATTGACAAATTATGAATACTGAAATATTATGAAAATATGACTGGTGGTTAATAGTAACCAGACTTCCACTTATGCAACAGTGAGTTTGCTGCAATATGGGGCAATGTCTAAAGTTAGAGAAAATAGCTTTCAAGGTTTTTGTCTTTAATTGATTGTCTGATTAGATCCTAAAGAAGTTGCTAATAGCTTGTTTAGGGGGTCTTCAATTCTGACATGTTCATGGAACACAATAAATGCTTGTTGGTTTCTTGTAATATTTCACTCTCCATATTTGATTCATTCCATTCCCAATGTCCTATTGATCGCCAAATTCTGACTATCAGACTTCATGCTTATTTTCATCATTGTAGTGAATATTGCTGCAGTTTCAATTCCCAGTAGGGTACTGTAAAAGCGTAAGTGGTCATTCTGCCCTGGTCCATGCCACCTGTTAATTTTATCTTTCTGGAAACCATCTGATTAAATTACTTGTGGTGCTATACAATAATAGCTCCCATGTTTTTTCTAAATGAAGTCTGAATTCTAGCATGATAAGAAATATGCCCTTGGAAGTCAGACATGGTGGATAACACTTGTAATTCCAGCACTAGGATTCTGAGGCAAGAAGATTGCCATTAATTTAATTAATCCAGTCTGAGCTATACAGAGAAACCCTCTCTTAATAACAAAACAAAGCAAAACAAAACAAAACAATAAGTGATGAGCAGTACTATATTTCTTTTCCCCCACAGAGTAATCACTTATTGTGATTATCAGATAGTCAACTGTCTGAGAGTCATTTCTGACTCTCAACAAAGGCAATTTAGGGTAGAGAGGGTTTAGCTCACAGCTCCAGGCTGCAGTCCATCACAGTGGCAGGAACTTGACATAGCTGGTCATATTGCATTCATTGTGAAAAGCAGAGAGGATTGAGTTGATGTACACATGCTTGTGTTCAGCTCACTTTCTCCACTCTTATTCAATTCTGGGATTAGTACCACTCACAGTGGGAGATTTGTCCCACTTTAATTAATGTAATTAAGACAATCTCCCAAAGACACGCCCACAGACCAACTGATCTTGACAGTTCCTCATTGAGACTCTCTTCACAGGTAATTCTATGTTGTGCTAAGTTGGCAATTAAAACTAACTATCACAACTCCACCCCTTATCAATCTGATACACAAACACTTTACTTTAAGCCATAACCTTTCTACCCTGTGTCCCAAATCTCATATTTATTTCATAGTATAAAAATACAGTCTAACTTTAAATTTTCCATAATCTTTAAAAGTCCAAAGTCTCTTAACTGCGAGCACCAATAAAATAAAAACCCAGGTTGCCTATTTCCAACATATAATAACACAAAACAAAACTTCCTATTCCAAAATGGAAGAATCAAACAGAGCAAAGGATCATCAAGTCAAAATCTCAAATCCAAAACCTAGCAGGGGAAAACATCAAATTCTGCAGCTCTCTATCTAGTATCTGTGGCTTATAATCAGATGGACTCTTAAAGACTTGGGAAGCCCACAACTACAGCTTTGCCACATGGCACACACGAATTCTTCCTTAGGCCAGCTACACTCCAATATATGCAGTTCTCCTTGGCAGATGTTCTAATTGCAATTGAAACTTAGGCTTCACTTTCACAGCTTCATGCAATCACTTTTTAAAGCCCCTCTGCAGAAACTCCAACCCTGCCATACAGTGTCTGGCCTTAGCTGCTCCCCATGACCCCCTTAATATTGCATCTTTCATGCCTTCAAAACCAGTACTACCTGGATGATACAACATTGCCAAGTTCTGCTGCCAGTTTGAAATGTAGCCTGGCCCCCTTGGACCACAGCTTTTCCAACTTCTGTTTCCTCATCCTGGGGAGACACTCCCTTAGAGTGGCCTTCGAGAAGAAAGAAACCCCATCAGTTTTTATTATTTATACCTTTAAATGTATTTGTATCTCTACAAGACAGAGCTTCCAAGGGGTAGCTTTTCCCCTTTAGATGCCTTTCACTTTATCCCATCCCAGGGCAGCACAGGAGATTTCTTGACCCTGGTGCTTCTCAAGAACAGCTGCTTCTTTAGCAGCAACCTGAATATTAACCTTGAAATTTCTTCTGTCAAATAAATCAGTCTGTTACCTTTAACTTCAGTTTCATTCACATACCCAGGACATGGACAGAATGAAGCCAGATTTCTGGCCAAAACATCACATGAATGGTTCCTTGTTCCCTTGATGAGTTCTTGTCCACCTTTGAAGCCTCATGAGCTAGACCTCCACTGTCCATGTTTCTCCCAACATTCTTATCCTCTAAGCCCCTATTGGGACAGCCCATTAGGCTATGCTTACAATATTCAACAACTTTTCTACCAAACTCTTCCACATTCCTCCCACAAACAGTTCCAAAGACCTAAAAGTCACGTGGTTAAGTGTATCATAGCAATGATTCCACTTCTGTGTAATAATTTCTTTCTTTCATTTCTATCACTGTGACGACATATCCTGACAAAAGAAATTTAGAGGAGAAAGGGTTTATTTTAATTCATAGTTTCAGGGTGCTGTTCATTACTGGAGGGAAGTCACAGCAACAGGGGCTCAGTTGTATCCACAGTCAAGAAGCAAACTAATGTATGTGGGTTTGAACCCAGCTCACTTCTTCACAGTACAGGATTCTCTGCCTAGGGAACAGTACCAAGCACAATGGAAGGGTCTTCCTACCTCAATTAATATAATCAAGTTAATCCTTCCCAATACCACACATGCCAACAGGGCAGCATGATCTAGGCAATATTTCACTGAGACTCTATTTCCAGTTGATTCTAGATTGTGTCAAGTTAACAATTAAAAACCTACAGTAACCAGGTAATAAATTCAAATATTGTTTCTTCTACTCAAGGGTAATACAAGAGGAAATATTTACTCTGAACACAATAAGCTCAGTTTGATTTTCTAGATTCCAGAGGCTGGTGTCAAGGACTGTAAAAATGATCTGTTTGCATTGAATGACCTATTCCTTTTGGTTGAAGAACTGCCTTTTGGAGAGACTGACATATGTATGTCAGCATATTTACAACAACATTATGATGTCAAAATTGGTTTAGCTTATTTCCCTCTGAAAGAATATTATTCACTTCAAGGTTAAAGGGAAAATCTCTAAGATAGTGCTGTTCAATGGAACTATTATCTGAGCTATGTATGCAGCTGCACATTTTCTAGCAAACATACTAAAATGTAAAATTAATTTTTGGTACATTCTATTAACCTATCACCCAGAATCTCATTACAACACATATTCATACAGAAACCATTAATGGGATACATTATATTTTTGTTTAACTATACTTGATTTTCAAGATGTGTTTATATTTTATACTTATAGCATCTCAATTGAGGCTAACTGCATTTCAATACCTCAAGAACTGCATATGTCCTTATTGGACAGTACAGGTCTAAAGGGGGTTGAATACAACACGTTAACTTAAAGCAAGACTGGAAGTGTTTCTAGAGTTTCCTGACGTAATGTGGTTCCCTCTATGGAAATCACAAATGAGGAAGACTTCTTAGAGGAATATGTGTAAGGAATAGGCTTGAATGATGTTAAAGGGTTAGAAGATTTCAAGAAGCAAAATACAAACAGAAAAATTCTAAGGCAAAATGTTCTGGAATTTCCTAGACTACTTCACTAAGAGTGGATCTGAGGGAAAGAGTTGAAAGACTAAACATGTCTAGGGGCTGGAGAGATCGTTCAGTGTTTAAAAGCACTGGCTGCTCTTGCAGAGGACCAGGATTTGGTTCCCAGCACCCACATGGTGGCTAACAACCATCCTTAACTCCAGTTCCACGGGATCTGATGCTTTCTTCTGACCCCCATGGGCATTGCATGACACAGGTGCAACTATACATTCTCAGGCAATACACTCATACACATGAAAAAATAAAAGACTGAAAATGTTTAACAAATAATGAATGTGATATTTAATAGTGATCATCAATTTGACAGGATCTAAAATCCCATAGGAGACCAGCCTCTACACACACCTGTGAGGAATTATCTCCATTTTGTTAATGTTTGAACATGCCTATGAAGAATTTTTATATCACATTAATGGAAATGGGAAGACCCATCCTGAATGTAGGTGACATATCCTGGAAGCATTGGCTCAGATATAAGAACATCCAAGGAAAAAGCCTTTGTTTTCATTCATTTGCCTTCACATCTCCCTGGTGAGTTCGTATAATCTTTTTGCAAGTTTATGTATCCTCTTGCTGCTGCTACTATCCTTCACTGTAATCAGTACCTACTTCTTCAACTCTCTAATGTGAAAACTGGTAGCAATCCAGGAATCCTCCAGGACTTCAGCACCAGATTGGGTCTCCTGAAGCATCTAGTGTCATGGACTGAGCAACTACTGGGTCTTAGTCTCTTTAGTGTGAAGACTGCCATTTTGGACTACCTAAAGGCACGATGTAAGGCCAATCTAATAAATCCCTTTTAATACAAATTTATTCTACTGGTTCTGTTTCTCTATAGAACCCTGACTAATACAATGGGTTATATAAGTGAAGAAAGTTTATACTGTGCGGCTTATGATAGTATTTAAAATTTTGACAAGCCCAGGCTAGCTTTGAACTCATAGAAATCCTTCAGCCTTAACCTCTCAAGTGCTAGAATTATAGGCCTGAGCCACTATAACAGTGTTAAAAAATAAAATGAAGCATTGAAAGTAAATTATGCAAGTAGTTCATGAATGTATTTACTTTAAAAAAATTAAGGTATTATAAAATCTGTCTTGGATACCATCCCAATTCTATTTCCTGAGAGGTGTTTTGTCATTTCCAAATCCCGTTACTGTGTCAGAAAAAATATCTTTCTATATCCTTTTCTGTTCATCCAACAACATACATATGTACTTTGGAATACTTTGGGTGTTTTTTGTTGGCTTATGTCATAATGATTATGCTGCTATTTGCATTTTTTATACAACCGTATATCTTAGAGTTCCACATAAGTTATAAATACATACAGAGCCAGTCAGCATTTCAGCATGAAATAGAATATCATTCACACGGTCCAGAAAACTTTGATGAGTCTACAAGAGTCTACCACAGAGGAGTACACAGAGTTGAGGGAGCTCACATAGGAGTGTGAGCTACCCAAAGAACAGTACCAGTAGAATCTATGCATAATTCCATCTTGAAGGAGAAGGAGGAAATGCCGTTGTCTGAAACAGTAAGAACTGAATATTCACAGCTGAAGTCTGCAAGGATACAGCATCGAGCAGAAATGATCAGAGAAAGAACAGATGAGAGATTGTCCAACAGGTCTCACTTTCTGTCTTCTACTGCTGTCTCTTAGTGGCTGATGTTATGGAAAGCCAGCCTGTGGAAGGACTCATCTGATGATCATCGATAGGGATCAATCTCTTAGGGAAAAGTGCAGGGCAGAGAAAGACAGAAGATGTCTAGGGAAATGAATGGAGACTAACTAAAATTCCTTTCACTTGCTTTACTTCTACCTTTTATACCTAGATATACCTTAGTCTATTCAGCTCCTTTATGCCTTGTGGATATTTAGATTACTTAGATGTTTTTGCTTTTTTAAATATTGCTGCATTAGACATTCTTATATATAATTTTGTTCATAGTCACACATTTCTCTAGAATAGATATTAAAAAGTGAATAGATGACTATAATTATTTTCTTTCAAAAGGTATTATATATATTATTTTCTAATTATCAGTATGTGAGAGCACCTCTCTTTCGATATGCTATTACTTGAAATCAAAGATTCTAGAGGTTTTAGCTATTTAACCCTTTGTGGTTGTATGAGTGAGAATATCCCTCATAGGGTCCAAGTATTTGAACACTTGGTCAGTTGGTGACACTGGGGAGGGTCATGGAACCTTTAGGAAGTGTGGCCTTCCTGGAAGAAGTATATCATTGGGGGTAGGCTTTGAGAGTTCATTTCCTCATCCTAGTTTTAGTTGGTCTTTCTACTTCCTACAAGAGCTTGAGACATCTGCCAAGGAGAACTGTAAACAAGGAGTGGCACCCGGGCGAGAGAGAGGTATGTTGCAGGCAGCTAAACTGGAGGGGTAAACCATCTTAAGTCCTTTGGAACTAAAGACTTAGACATCAGGCATGGAGTTACAGAATTTGGTGTTGCCCTGCTGGTTTTTTGTCCTTTCTTTGGTCTTCCTTTTCTTTGGTCTTTCTCTCTTTTAGAATGGAAATGTATAATTGGTTCCATTATATGTTGGAGTATGTATTTTATCTTTTGATTTTACAGGGGCTTACAGTTAAGTTTTTCATGAGTCTCAGAAGAGACTTGAGGCTCAAATTTTGAATAGTGCTGAGATTGTGAAACACTATAACAACTTTTAAAGTTGGAGTAAATACATTTTGCATTTATGGTTATGAGCCTATGGGGCAGAGTATGTGGTTGTTTCAATGAGACTACCTCCCATGACTCCAAGTATTTAGATACTTCGTCAATGGGTGGGACTGTTTGGGGAGGGCCAGGGAAGGTTTAGAGTATGTGACTTTGCTGGGGGAAGAACACCATTGGGGGTGAGTTTTAAGACTTTATTGCCTTTTTCTACTTTGTTTGTCTCTCTCTTTCCTGTGAGTACCTAAAGTTGTGAGTGCTTGGCTTTCTGGTTTGTCTGCCTCCTGCCATGCCTCTTCTACCATTATAGATGCTTAAATATGGACTGGAGCTATAAAACAAATACACTCTTTCCTTCTATAAGTTGCCTTGGTCAAGGTATTTTAACTCAGCAACAGGAAAGTAATTAGTACACTTCTCTACCATAATTTCCCAAGGAATAGAAGAAGGTTAGTTATGCAATGGGGGCCTAAAGACATGGATAATTAAGATCTCCAACATATATGTAGAATAGATTTTTTGAGACAGAGTCTCACTCTGTAGCCCCAGCTGACCTGGAACACTATGTTGACCAGCCTGACCCAGAGTTCACAGAGATCCCTCTGCCTCTGCCTCTTGAGTGCTGGGACTAAAGGCATGCACCATCATGCCTAATCTGGAACAGATTTTTAACTTTAAAAATCATAGAAATGATTTTAAATGATTATTTATATGTAGTTTAATAATAAATACACTTAAGTAATAAATAAATAATAAATAAATCAATCTCCTTTTATTATGTATAATTATATAAACATTCCATTGGCTTTATTTCTCTGGAGAACCCTGCCTAATAGAGTCAACTCAAGCTATTATTTGTACCTAAAGTTTTGGGGCAAAATTTATAATAAAAGATATACCTTCTTTATCTGGATATTTGAAGTAAATAACTATATATTTAGGATACACAGATGAGCACAGCCACAAATGGTACTGCCTGATTCATTTAAAAATTTACTTTTAACAGCTTGCCATGTTGTTGACCAGATAAGTGCTTGCTGTGTGAGCATGTGGATCAGAGCTTAGACAGGCAGAACACCTAAATAAAAGCAGGGTGGTCATGATAGCCTGCTTGTGATCTCAGTACGTGGGAGGCAGAAACAGGGAAACCCTGAGGCAAGCTGGCTAACCAGACTAGCCAATCACAACAAACTCCAGGTTTCAATGAGAGACTCTGCTTCACTATATAAGATGAAGATTGGCTGGGGAAGATATCTGATGTCACTCTCTGGCCCCCACACACAAATACACAAATGTGTACTTGTACCCATATACAGTGTGTGCCTGCACACATGTTAGCATGAATATTCATATGTACACTACATGTATAAATATGTAAAAATTACTTTTAAGAATATATTAAAATGTGTACCAGGCTAGAAATTATAAATGGAGTAGCAACATAAAGTTTCCATCCTTGGAAAACTTACACTTTAGTGACATAGGGAAATAATAACAAGCAAACATGGAATGAAGGTAAATACAGAGTCTGACCTTTACTCTGAAAGATCTTGTAAAGATCCTATGTAATAGACAGGGATAAGGTCATTTTAAAAGGGGTGTTAGGAAATGCTTTTTGTTGAATTGTCACTGTAATGGCATATGGAACAATAAGAATGAGCCAGCCACTTGAAGACTGCAGGGCAGGACACTTTAGGGATAGGGAATTGCAAGAACCAGAATTCCAGGTGGAAGAAATTTGGGGTATATTCGAGGACTAGTGGGAATTTGGAATAGTCTTATGAATTAAGAAGGAGTTGGCAGAAGTTAGATCATATGAAGCTTTGTAGGTTATGGCAAGATAACTGAATTTTATTCTATGAGCAATCCAAAGATAATGTGATTTCTTATGTAGCAGAATGATGTGATTTGAATTAAATGTCATTATGGGTGTTATATGGGGGAGAAAAGGGGAAAAAGAAACTAGTTTAAAAGTATCTTGGATAAAGGTGCAGAAGAAAAAGATAGAAGTAGGTGGGTTGAGAATAAGTTTGGGAAACAAAATTGACAGGATGTTGTCCTAGAAGGAGCAATCAAAAATGATGTTTTTAACTTGAGCAAGTTGGGCAATGGCAGAGCCATAGGTAAAGTGGAGACCTGGAAGAGAGATCTGAATTCTCTTGACAGGTTGTTAACTGTGAAATGATGACTGAGACACCCATGGGGATATTTCAAGGAATTTGATAAGCATACATGAATAAGAGGAGTCATTTGCCGGTGTGTCTATTAAAAGGCCAGTAGCAGGGCCCATCCTTAGAATTCCTAGAATCGTTAGAGTACTACCTCTAGAAAATATGCATGTGTAGTAGGTTCCTAGATGATGCTGACCCTCAGGGGCAAGTGACAAAGCAGAAAGACACAAGGGCTAAGAATAGAACTCAGTGTGGGAATCACGCTTTGAGATTGACACCTTTGAGAAGAATTCTGCTGAGATTACCTGAAAAGAGAGTGTAGATAAGGAGACAGAAAGGATACAGGACCAGGTCTAACACCCTTGGGATGGAGGGCACACAACTGTCTAATTTTTAAAATTATGCTCAGAGGACGCTCTCTTTCAGACCTTAAGCAAACATTTCTTGGTTCCCAGTGGTTAGATAGCCCAAGAAACTTCAGAATGGTAATTGAGCAAGTTTTAACATCCTTCATCAAAAATTTATTTAGGGAACTGGAGTGATGGCTCAGTGATTAAGAGCATGGTTGACTCTTGCAGCAGATATATGCTTTGATGTTTTGTTTTGAGACAGGGTCTCATGTAATCCAGGCTGGCCTCAAACTTTTGATGTAGCTGAGGATGGCCTTAAAATTCTAATCTTTCTGCCCCCTCCTCTCGAGTGCTGGCTTTAAAGGCATGTACCACCATACCCAGCTTATGTGGTACTGGGGATTAAGCCTGGGCCCTTGTGTATGCTCTCTACCAACTGAGTTGCATCCTTAACCTACGCTTTGATTCTTTGAAGAACAATTATATATGCATGAGAATTCTGGATCCAAATAATATGACAATAAACAGAATGCTTCCCTGCCCCAAATGTTTGAACAAATAACAATTTTCTATGTTTTATTACAAAGTGACATAAGGTGGTATTTCCCTGTTCTACCAAAAAACAATGAAGGAGTTCTATAGCTTGCATACATATGTTCTTCTGTAGAGAATATTTATTCAATTTCTTTCCAGTTGAATGAAATATATTAAAAATCAACTTCAAAAGCATAAATTTATCTCATTAAGGGAGATTATTTATAATGAACATGTTGGCAGGAATGAAATATTTAATCAACTACTTAAAATAAAATCCAAGTATCAGTGATCATTATACTGATTACAAAAGTCACATCTTGTATTGAATAGAATATTTATGAATGTGTTTTCAATCTTTTGCAATACAGATGTGCATTTAGAATACATATCAGATTGATTAAAGTATCTCTGCCTTTAAGTCTACTTTATTCCTTTAGTTTTTCATCTTTCTTGTTCCTTTTATGGTGCAAGTTTAAAGGTGATTTAGTGGGATACTTCTGTAGTGACTGCTCCCTATACAAAGTTCTTAGAAGAACCAAAATTTCAAAGTGAGTAATGGAAAAATTCTTATTTTTCAGATATAAACAAACCTTGCTTATGGGTTCTCTGTGCCATCTGCTTTTACTCTAATTAGAGATAGGTGTAATTTAATGAAAACAAAAGTTTTATTGTTTTGAAATCCATATCTGTGGTTCTCTTTGTTATTTCAGAGGGTTTATTTTAAGCTTGGTAATATTAAAGTCTTAGAAGATAACAAGTTCTCAATATAGACAGGTTTCCTAACCTAGACAGCCTTGTGTCTACAATTTAATAATCTTCAATTTCTTGGAGAAATGTGGATGGTTGGCCATTTTGAGATCAATTCTCCCAGGAAAATGTTCACCATCCACATTTTGAAGAAAAATGTTGTGGCTTGGTGGAGACCCTGCCTGTAAGTTACAAGAGGAGGCTTTGTTAGCTGAGATGAAGTTTGATATAAATAATTATACAAAGTGCTGGGTGTGAAGGCACACATCTTTAATTCCATGACTCCAGAGGTGGAGGCAGGCAGAGCTTTGTGAGTTCAAGGCCAGCCTGATCTAAATAGTGAGTTCCAGCCAGTTGGGTCTACAGGGAGACCCTGTCTCAAAAATAAATGATAAAATCACAGAAGAGATTAAAATCTACATGGTCTAATTTCGGGAAGAGTTGCATTCTCTGCTGCCTGAACAATAATATAATGTCAAGGAAAATTATTTTATGTCCACACAAGAAGCTCCCCGGAGGTGGGTACAATATGAACCCTAGCAATATGAAAGTAGCTGATAGAGTACAGGAACGCCACACAGCCACCCGTGTCTCTGAAATGCCCCCTCACAGCTGCTGTCATGTTTGAAAAAATAACGTTATTAGGGCTGGAGAGACGACTCCCTGGTTAAAAGCACTGCTTACTCTTGCTGAGGACCTGGGTTCAATTTCCCAGCACCCACATGGTGGCCAACAATCATTCATAACTACAGTTCCAGGGAATCTGACAGCCTCTTCTGAGCTCTTTTGAAGGTCTGTCTTTCTGTTTCTTTACCCATTCTGGAGTGTAAACAAATTTGTTAAGCTATATAAGATTAAAAAGCCTGTGTTTTTAAGGCCATGTATACTATAAGATTATTTGAAGATTTTTTGAAGTTGGCACTGGATGACACAGGTGCGCCTACCCAGATGCAGGCAATACATTCATACACATAAAATAAAAATAATAAATAAAACATTTTTAAAAAGAAAAATAAGATTACATATTTATTTATTTGGAGTAAGTATATATAAAAATCCTTTTTTTGCTTGCCACATGATAAATTCTGTTCAGCAAATACAAAATTGTGTGTGAAACACAAGGGAAAATGCAACTAAGGAGAATTAGAAATGAAGAAGTCCTCATGCTGATGGCGTACGGATGCGCATACAGTTGGGGCTCCTCCAAGTGGGCTGTCTCTCATTGTAATCTTTCTTTTCTTTTCTTTCTTCCTTTTTTCATTTTGAGAAAAGAGTTTTGCTGTATAGTTCAGGATGGCCTTGAACTAACTATGTAGCTTAGGTAGGTGAATTTGTAGTGATCCACCTGCCTCAACTTCCTGAGTGTCAGATTATAGATGTGCATCACCATACCCAGTTTGATTCTTTTCTGTGACTGAAGTGCAGTCTTGCCTTCGGCATCACTGTGCTCCCATGTAGAACCCACATGCAAATCTACCTAAAACAAACACTGAACTAGGAGCCAGGAGACCTGAATTCTAATGTCATTTCTTATTCCAAAGAGTCTTCCAAAGTGAAGCACTTAACTTCCAAGACTCTTGAGTTACTGATTTTTAAATAACAGTTGCATAGGTTCTTTTGAAGGTCTGTCTGTCTTTCTGTTTCTTTAACCATTCTGAAGTGTAAACAAATTTGTTAACCTATATAAGATTAAAAGGCCTGTGTTTTTAAGGCCATGTATACTGTAAGAGTATTTGAAGTTTTTTTTTAAAGAATTATTATTTTTAAAAAATTTTTTTGAGTATTTTAAGTTTTAAAAATATTTTATTTTTATTTTACGTGTATGAGTGTATCAACTGCATGTAAGTGCACCTGTGTCATGCAATGCCCATTAAGGTCAGAGAAAGTGTTGAGATTCCCCCGGATCTGGAGTTACAGATGGTTGTTAGCTGTCATGTGGGTCCTGGGAATCAAGCTCAAGCCCTATGCAAGATCAGACAGTGCTCTTAACCACTGAGCCATCTCTCTAGCCCTGAGTATTTGAAATTTTAAGAAAAGTTCTGAACAGGTATGATGGTACATGTCTGTAATTCCAATTTGTGAGGCTGAGGTAAGGCTAATAAGAGTTTGAAGCTAACCTGAATTACATAGAGAGACCCTGTCTTAAAACAAAAACCAACCAACTAAACAGCAATCAAGCAATTTTAAAAAAAGCAAAGCAAATCAAAAGCAAAGAAAGAAAAAAATAAGAAAAAAAGCTCCAGAAAATTTATGCAAGTTTGGATTCCACATAAAAAAAGGCTTCTTCCCTTTTCGTGACCCAAATCCTCCACTTAAGGAGTTTGTTTTCACATGTGCAAAGAACTGACTTTGCCTTGTTATGTTGTCGAAGATGACAGGCAAGTTAAGAACAAGAGTTAAAACTTGTTCTAGACCCTAGAAATGAGACAATTTAAAAAATCCTGTTAGCAGTGATGGTTGCTGATGCCGTCAGCGCCAGTGGCGGCTGCTCCTCCATTCTCATGTGTTCCACTCCTTCATTCTCACAGGTGTTGAGGCTGCTCCTCTGCTCATCCTGGGCTGAGGCTGCTCTTCTGCTCACCTGATGCTGAGGCAGCTCTTCTGCTTGCTCTGTGCTGCCTCCTGTCGTCGCCCGGTCCCAGGGCTGGTGAGGAGACTGTGTCAGCGGAGCCGCATTCAGACACAGGAGACCAGGTTCAGTGACACAGGTCTACCTTATTGCAGGAAGGCACAAGCTTATATAGGGGTAGCATTCCAATAATAGCACAGCAAGTAGGATACCTTATTAGCATAACAGACTTAGTGTCCTAGCACAGAATAGCTGGTAGGATGCCTCATTAGCATACTGGGTTTCAGATTACGGGGGCCTGGATTCCTGAAAACCATGTGACCCTGACTGTTGCAACATCTAAATGTTGCAATTTGGATTCCAAGGGTGGTGATTAGGGAGTGGCAGCTCTAGGCATCAGTCTCATGATCTGCCAGTGGGAGCAAATGTCACAAGGCGTTCCTTGTGGCTCCAATGGTCTGGCCATTGCCCTGGGCCTGCTGTATGGCTGTCATTAAGACTTTCACCCTAGGCTCAAGCCTGTCTCCCACATGCTGACAATTACATTCTTCCAAAAATTCCTTGTCTAGCCAAAAATCATGGTGTCATCCTTATTATTAACTTTTCAAATTTTCCTCTAGATTGATTCCTTCAGAAGACTTTATTATCTCCACTCATAACAGCTATCCAGAGAATGACCATTCTTACCACTTTTGTGCTGCTGGCCTGGTCTAACTTGGCCCACTTAGGCTTTATTAGTATTATTTCAACAGCCTCCTAAACACTGTCATTGCTTCCATTCTTCTCTCCCTAGAGAGTCTGCTCTTCCTAAACAGCTAGACTCATCTTATTAAGTCTTAAGTCAGACCTTGTCTCTCTATTGTACAAAATGTTTCAATAACTCTTCATGTCATGCAGAATAAAACAAACTCCAGTGGTCTACATAAACTAATTCCCTTTCTCTTTCTTGCTCTAACGCCCCCACCCCCAACCCCCAGGGGTGTTGCTTCCTCACTGACTCTGTTCTGGGGGCAAAATGATGTTCTGGTGTGTCTTCTATCATACCAGGCCTCTGCAAAACCATAGAGCCTTTCAGTTCCTGAGCAGGAACACTCTTCATGAATACATTCTCAAGGCAAATGCCTCATTTCCTTCAAATTTTTGTTCTGGTGTCACCCTCTTGATGAAGCCAATTTGTTTAAAATTGCCTCCCACTCTATAGTCTCTGCATTACTCTCCAGTTATCTCACCTGCAGTATTGTTTATCCCAAGGGCACTTATAACATATTACATAATTTATTTCTAATGTGAAGTGTTTTTCTTTTTCTCCCTAGAAGAAATAAACCACAGATTTTTATCTAGTTTTTTATTCTTATATCCCAATCACTTTGAAAAAATATTATTATTATTTATTATTCAATTGATGATATCAACCACCACTTATATCTTGATAGCAATTTAGATCTAAAAAATTCTAAATTCACTTTATTTTTAAAAAGATGTAGCAAATACGGAAATGGTCAGAGATAATTTACTATATCCAATGTCAGCTGGGACAGTGTGAGGGTACAAATGGAGTCCAAGGGACCAGAGGAAACATATCCACATTGTATGAGCAGTGCAGTGTGCACAGTTGCTTTCTGGGGAATGGCACTAGGATTAAGCATTTGCCAGTTAAATCCACAGAAAATGGCATGTTTACAGGGATGTGACAAAAATGAACATTGTTTAAACGACAATTTAACTCATATCTAAATCAGAGTGTATTGTGTTTTGTTGTTAAGATACCAGTTAAGAAACAGAAAAATTAGTCATGACCAGATTTGAATATATGTAGCTTATGTATTGAACATGCAAAAAAGAAAATATGATTTCATAAACACTTCGATAATAACAATCAATGGAAGACGGAAGTCTTTCTCTTTGAATGCATTCATTTAGTCTGTGATATATGACCTAATCATTCCTTAGTGGTAACAGAAAGAAAATTCCAATTATGTTTTTGAAATACTAGCAAATTTAGCCTGAGAATAACAACACTGAAAAATGTCTGTCTCTAAATACCTATGGGAAACAAAAAGGAGCTTGAACTTACATCAACAAACATATATTTCATTTCTCTCTGAAAAGATAAAATCTCCAGCCAGAGAATAATCATTTATTTTTAGCTAGCATAACTAGACTAGACTATGAAGCAGCTAGGTAATGGGATGGCACCTTTGTTAGAAAGGGAGAATGCCATGCTTTGTAAAATCTCCCTCTAGGTGTCTATCATATTTAATCAGTTTAATAAAAAGAAATAAAACCCAATTTCATAGCTATGTGTTGTGAATGGGAGACTAAATATTTAAAAAATGATATTTCAGGGTATAGGAATATGTCTCTTCATTTTGCCACAAAGCAAATCTGAATATATAAGAGGTGCAGTTTGTTAGAAATATATTAAATATATTTAAATATGGGAAATAACATAGCCTGAACCTATATCATTTAAATAACTCATTAATAATAATTATTATTCTTTTCATCATTATGACAGACTCAGAGTAGTTTTAATAAACGTTTCCTTGAAAAATATACATGACATAAAACTACTGTTGTAAGCTATTCTGAAAGACTTTATTGCAATTATCTGTATAAAAATTTTAAAAAAGAAATTAGAGACATGTAGTGATATCTCTCAACTTTTACTGTCTAAATCTCTGCAAACACAGATGACTAAATCACAAGATTTCATTTAAATTATGATTCTTTTTATGTATTTCTTGTAGTTCTAACTCTAAAGGTTAACATAACTCTGTTCTATTTGTAATAACCTTTAGGGTTTTATCTCATTAAAAACAGATTTATTTTCTTTTTAATTGTGTGTGTGTGTATGTGTGTCTATTTGTCTGTCTGTCTTTGTTTGTGTGTAGTCCATGTGCATTTGGGTACCCACAGAGGCCAGAGGCATTGAATCTTCTGATACTGGAGTTACAGGCAGTTGTGAGCTGCCTGACATGGATGCTAACAACTGAAATACCAGTACACGCTGTTAACCACTGAACCATCTCTCCAGTTCCTTAAACATTTAAAAGTGAAATCTCTTTCTTTAATAACTTGATATGAATGGTTTAGTAATTTCTATAGAAAAATTTTTCTTTGTTACCAATCCCCAGGAACAATACTTAGTACTGAAGATACTAAGACCAATACAGACAACAATGTTGAGCTTCTTACAATAGTGGAGAGATTGTTGTATGGTACATTTGTATGCCCTGACGTTTACTAAGAAATGACTTAGAAGTAAGTATAGTTTTTAAAGTGAAAGATGAATGGCAAATAAAAACTGAACCATAAATATTTAAGGACATCAATCTTCCCAGGAAGGACTTTATATGTAATCAACAGAATTCCAGATAGATTTTGCTTTAAATAATAAAGGTGACTGGGTGTGGTGGCACATGCCTTTAATCCCAGCACTGGGTAGGAAGAGACAGGTAGTTCTCTGTGAGGTCAAGGGCAGCCTGGTCTACATAGTGAGTTCCAGGCCAGTTGGGGCTAAGGGAGACCCTATCTGAAAAACCCAACCAAACCAAACAACAGCAATAATAAAAGCAAAAAGAAAGTGATTATGTTGGCTATAGCAGTTGGGCCATATTGTCTCATTCTGTATGCATCTACATTGTTTCCTGGCCTTTGTTATGGATCAACTTCTAGGCAGCAAGACCACATTTCAGCATTTGAAGAAGAAAGGAGGGGCAGGCAGGAGTAGAAAATTGTCTTTTGGAAGGTCTGTCTTTTTATCAGGGAATAAATTCTTTTCTCAAGATAGTCACAGTGGCCTTTCTCTTTTATTACATTCAGCATAACAGTTGTCATGTGGCTAGCTCCTCTTCAAGGAGTATGGAGAGTATTTAATGGAGAAGAATAGAATAATGGGATTTCTGTAGCTTGTTTTAATTATGAATTATTTCCTAGGGCTAGCCAAACTTACCTCAAATCAAACAAGCTACCTCAATACAACTGAGATTCTATTAGAAGCATTGTTAATATTCCAGAATGATGGCTAAGACTCAAAGCTGACAATAACATAAAATGTATCCCATCTTTTATTAATACATTTCGAGACTCACCAGAAGCTGGGGCTGGCCACTATCTTGTAGGACTCACTGAAGCATGCCAGTTCAGAGACCTGGCTCCAATGTCACCCACTGCCCACTTGCTCTTGGCCATGGTGGGGTGTAGGGGCAATGCAGCATTTTTAAAGGAAGGTTATTTCTTCCTATCCTTCTCAAGTTCAAAACAAAAAAAACTCTCAAGAGAGGGGCTTGAAGATTATATGTGTAAGAAGAGGAATGGCTTTCTTGAATGATCTCACTCACACCTTGAGGCCTTGATCCTTTGACAGCATAGATACAAGTCACTCAATGAGCTCATAGAAAGTGCTTGTCATATTGTAAAACTTTTTCTTTCCTCTCTCAAAATAGATGCTCGTTGTATGGGATATTCTCATTGATTCTTGCACCTAACAATGCTGAATAGTTATGTGAGACAAAGTTGTTGGAAGTTAATAATGATAAAATTTGAAGTTATTTTGATATCTTTTCAGTCAGGGACTCCAAAATACCCAAATTATCTCTTCTCTTTTCCTGAGAAACAATAGTAAGAATATATCTAAGAAAGAATAGTAAGAATATCTAAGAAAGAATAGTAAGAACATCTAAGAAACAATAGTGGAATGGGCATACAAGGACCACATTAATTGTTACCACAGTAGCTTCCAATAGCCTCTCGGTACTTTGGGATTGGGTCACATCTTAGACTCAGTTCTAAGAAGTAATCCTAACATATTTTCCCCTTTTTTTCAGATGGATCCAGCATACTTGATAATGGAAAAATAAGTACAGAAAAGCCAAGAAAAGGAAAAACGTATGGAGAACAAATACGTCCTGACTTTAGAGCTATGGCCCTCATTTGAGTTTGGGTGAGGATATATGGTCTTTGAATCAGATAGGGAATTAAAGTCTTTAGCAATACTGCCTGAAAAGAGAATCACACTGTTATAACAACTAAAGGTTTCCAGTATGATAGAATCTTTTATATAATACACGATAGTAAGACAGTAGTTCTACATAAAGTAAAGGCTCAATGAAAGAGATTTGATACAATTTATGAGGAAAAGTAAACCACAGTATCTTATAATTCAAAGAATTAACCTGTAATTAATTTTCAAAGGAATGGTTATTATGATGTTTGAATATCAAGTGCCTGGTTGTCATGTCATAGGTACATGAGTATGCATGAATTAAAAATCTAAGAGGACAGAACGTTATTGAAAACAAATGGAAGCCAATGATGAGGCATTCAGGTCTGTAACTGTGGAGAGAGCTGGTGTGGTTAGTAGAATATTAGTGCTTATTAAATGCTCCAAGACAATCACTCATGGAATAACCATCTTTCTGTGGAATGTGTGTTCTTTTTATATGTTTGTTATGAGCCAACTACCTGTTTAACTTTATGTGAAACAGAAGCATATTTTTTTCTGGTAGTTTTTGATTGATTTTTTTTTCATGTGTATTAGTGTTATGCCTGCATGTGTGTAAGTGCACTGTAGTCACGCAGTGCCCACAGAGGACAGAAGAGGGTGTTGGATCCCCTGGAAGTGGAGTTATGGATGTTTGTTGGCCACCATGTGGGTGCTGGGATTTGAACGTGGGTCTTCTGTAAGAACAGCTAGAGCTCATCTCTCCAGCCCCAAAGCATACTTTTTATATCAAGTATCGTAAGACTGAAGATAAACATTTGCTCAAAAATATAGTTGTCAGTAATAATACTAGACAAAGATGTTCCCTGAGGATCCCCAGGGAAACTGATATAAACAATACTCTCATCATCCTTGTTGAGAAGCTAGTGATATGTTTCTTGAGGCTGAATAAAAGAATGAAAATTTATGAAATTTAGCACCATTTAGATTAAAAAAATAAATATATCACCTAAATCAAACAAAGTCTCTCTTTTTGGGTCGGGGAAGGAAAAGCACGTGTCTTCTTTCATGGCTCCTAATTTTGTGCTTGAATGTTAGGATTACTTGAAATTAATGTAATCACAAGCTGACATTTCCTTCCATTATGATTTCTTTTCTTGAAGGAGAACAATATGTAGTGTTTACACAATGTGTAACCTAATTTGGAAAGGAATGCCATCAACTGTCTTTCGTTTGGAATTAAATGCCAACTTATTTGCTATTTATAGTTCACCAAGTTCAACTGATTACAACAAAAACATGGTTTGACAGTCATTGATTACTAGAAAACAGCTTGGACTATATGTAAAGTAAGTTTCTTACAAATATGTGTTGAATGAATGAATGGGTGATATTTTGCTTTTAGTAATTCAGTAGTCTAACACTTAGACTGTGCTTTATGGTAATGCTTTATGTTGGGGTAAAATTTGAGGGGCTAGAGAGGTGGCTCAGGGGTTAAGAGCACTGACTGGTCTTGAAGAGGACCTGGATTTAATTCTCAGCACCCACATGGCAGCTAGCAACTGTCCATAACTCCAGTTCTAGGGGATCTAACACCCTTTTCTGACCTCTGTGGGCACTGCATGACATGAGTGCACTTACATACATGCAGACAATACACTCATACATATACAATAAAAATAATAAAATAGTTTAAGAAAATTTGAGCACTTCCTATTGAAACAGAGACACTTACCAATATTATTAGAATGCTATGAAAGTGATTCATAAATCAACACAGTTTTAAATAACATGGATGCAGCACGGGTAGTGAGTGAACATCAATTCTTATTTTTAAGCTTCAGTGTGAAATCAATAATTAAAGTGAGGACCTGACCCCAAATTAAGAACTGAATGTACTTAATCACCAGTCATTAAGAACAGCATAGATACAGAAGCTATTTTCTTAAGCAGGTTGTTTCTGTGTTGAAATCTGTAGTTGGCCAAGACAAAGCGGAACAGAATTACTTGCACAGGGGAAAATAGCTACTTGTGATTCCTCAGACTACAGAGACTTTCACTTCTTTTGTTTTGTATGTATGTTCTGGAGCAGGCTATCAGGGCATGATAAAATCAAGACTTGAAAATTCTGAAAACAAGCAAACAAAACTAAATTGTGCTGTTTTGGGGATAAAAATTTTGGGAAATAGCAGGCAGTACATATGAGCCTGTCCCACTACATGAAAATGCCACTTGATTTTATTTCCAAATACAAATCCTTTCTTCCAAGTTAATTTTCTTGTGATGCCCTTTGCCCTGAAATATAATATGTTCCCTCTGGAAAACTCTTCTCATATATTTTTGCTAACAAATTTTCCTTCCCCATTTTCCCTCAAGTAGTCTCTAACGCCTTTGACCAAGATCCTGTGATAAGTGTCATTTCAAATCTAATGGCTTTAATGAAGCATTATTTGTCATTCATAGTGATATTGTTCTTATAGCTTCCTGAGTTCTTCATTTTGGGGGCGCTGTGGATTGAACTCAGGGGCTTGTGCATCTTAACAAGTGCTCTGGTGCTCTACCCTTGAGTTGTGTCCCCCACATTTGAAATTCTTACCTGCTTTTGAATTAAAGACTCTTTTAACTTTCTATTACTATAGCAAAATGCCTAATAATTAACTTTTAAGGAAAAAAAAGGCTTATTGTGGTCCATGGTTTGGGGGTTTTTCCAATCCATGACTTCATGTCCCCGTTGTTTTGGGCCTGTGGCAAAACAGCCTATCATGGTAGGGAACAATGGTGTAGTGAAAAGAGAAAGTAGAAAAAATGAGAAAGAGGGGGTGGAACCACAATCCCTTTCAAGGAATGCCTCCCATGAGCTAAGAACCTCTCACCAGACCCCACATCTCCCAGGGTCCACATCTCCCAGTAGTGCCTCCCTAGGAATCACACGGACCTTAGAGAGGCACTTAAGATTCCGACTGTAGTAATCTTAAAAACAACTTTGAAAAGGCAAAGAAATGACCCATCAGATAGGAGGTTTGATTTTCTTTCGTTTTATACTTTCCATCTCTCTCTGAAATGTCCCATCCTTCTGTACACACTTTCATCCTTAAGACTGACAAGGTCCTTTCATTATTGGACTATTTGTGTAATAGTTTTAACTTGTGAAAAATCTCTGTGTCTGTGTCTATTTTCCACCTTATCTCAAAACATTCAGTCATTTTTTTTTCTCAACTTTTTGGGGAGGGGGATTTGTGCATCTAGTAATTTTTCATTAAACACTTGATATTATGTATACAATAATGGTAGAAGTCAGACGTGGTGGTACATGCTTGTAATCCTACCACTCTGGAGGCTGCATCAGGGAGATTACTGAGAATTCAAAGCCAGCCTGGGCTACATAGGCAGGCCTCGTCTCAAAAATAAATAAATAAATAAATAAATAAATAAATAAATAAATAAATAAATAAATAAATAAATGTAGAAATTGAGAAATAGAAATATTATTGTTTTGCCACCAGAAGATTGAATTCCCCTGGTCAGGAGCTGAATGAGATTTGGTTTTCCTTGTTGCCATGACTATCTTTAGTCCATATTCCTATTACACACTGAGGATTGCTGTTATTTTTGTGATTACGGGAAGGCATCTGTTTCTCTATACTCCCACAGCACCCTGAGCTTTCAGCATACCCTAGACACCAGTCTCTAAGAAGGTCTCTTTCAATGTTCCCTCCCTCGGCAGCTGTACTGTTTTTGCCAGTGCAAGGTTCATTGTAACAACTATCTTTTCAGTTCTGCACCATCCTTAATATTGGACAAGTCCTAAGATGTAGGGGTGGGGCTTTTTCCACATATGCCTCATTTTCAACAGAGTTAATCATATATGTTTAGTCTTTTCAGATTCGCTGAGCATTTGAACCTGGATTCGAATCTGTGTCCTTGTATGAGCTCTTAGGTATCCTGAGTGGCTTCAGGAATATGATTAAACTTACTGTTTATTCCTGAACTGTTTTATCTAGTTGTCTTTTTTTTTTGACCATTTTCTTTTTCAGCACCTTCACCTGGATTTTTGACATATGGAATGGTGCCACAACTTTTATAAATTCTACCTTGAGCTGGATTCTCATTCTGACTTTAAGAAACAAATGTTTTTATTGAATTTTTGTGGATTTTCATACACCTTAATCATATTTAGCCCCACTTTCCCTATCTGTACTACCCCCATAGTCTACCCACAGGACTTCATGCATTTTGCCATATATGTTAGGGTCTACTGAGTGAAGTTTGTGTACCTAGATGTTCCTTGATGTGAGTTCATCCACTGGAGGCTACAAAGGCAGGCCTGTCTATGTAGTTGTTCAACCTGTCTAGCCTCATTCCCTTAAAGAATATCAACTCTCCCTCACCCAGCAGTGATCACTTTTCTTGACAAAGTTTTGGCCTCCTGCCCATTTTCTAAGTTCTATGCTGGGTTTGTTTGTCTGTTTTTTTTTTTTTGGTCTTTTTGAGACAAGGTCTCCCTGTAGCCTCAGCTGTCTGGGAACTCACTATGTAGACCAGGCTGGCTTCTAACTTAAAGAGATTCGCCTGCCTCTGTCTCCCAAGTGCTGAGGTTAAAGGCATGTGCCACCATGCCCAGCTAATTCAGTGTGCATGGATCTTGTGCATGCTTTCATCATTGCTATAAATTCAAATGGGCAAGGTCTCAAGAGCCTGTGAGTCTGTTTCCTTATGTTCATATGTTCATGCACCACTTCCCCTGGCTTTTATAATCTTTGCACCCCCTCTTCACAATGGTCCCTGATCCCTAGGTGGGTGAAGTTTAATATAGGAGTCTTGTCTAGACACCTATACTCTGAAGTTTCTTGGTTTCTACTTGGCCACTTGTGGCCTTTTGTGTTCTTTGCCATCTGCTGCATGAGGGAGCTTTGTTGATGAGAGTCGAGAGATGCATTAGTGTTCTCTCTACCCCTTGTTCCACTATGTTCCATGAGCCTTGTGTGTAGAGGTTCCATTGTGGATGTGTCACTTAGGGTTGGGCATCTCATAGACACTTATTCTCTGTGTGGTCAGTTGTGGATCTCTGTAATAGTCTCATTTTGCCTTTTAAGTTTTGATATCCAGTTGCCTCTCTGAATCAGTAGAATTTTGACTTTCTTGTGCTCTTCTTCATCACCTCTTCCCAGACATTCCACTAGGAATTAAGGATGTGATCAACAACTCACTACATAGCATTTTAAGACCATCACTGGACATTAATCAATAAATCAGATTTAGCAATTGAAACTTATGTTTACCCTCTCAGATTTCATTTTCTTCTTTTTCATTGTTTCTTTTTTCTTTGGAGGCAGAAGGAAGGGAAAGAAATTGCTCTGCTATGAATATTCATGATGTTTTTACTTCTTTTGGATATATTCCTATAGTGGAATGACTGGGTCACATGGTGGTTTGATGTGTAACTTTCTGAGTGACTGCCAGACTGCCTTCCACAGTGGCTATACTGCTTTGCGTTCTTGGCAGCTATGCCAGAAAATTCTCATTTCATCACATTTTCACTAACAGTTTCCGTTTTATAAAAGCCATCTGACTGGATGTGAAGTTTTATTTTACAGCTTAGATTTTGAATTTCACCAATGACTAATTGGTCTATCACCAAGTCACTAAGTGACTATCACTCTCTGGTCACAGTTCATAAATCCATAATTTTAATAAATAATTTTCATTTTTCCTTTTATTATTCATGATTTTGGCATCATCATTTATAAAAATCCATTGTGAAACTGAAGGTGATGAAGGCTTTGCCTTATGTTTTCTCTTCTGTTTTATAGTTTTATTTCTTGTATTTAAGTCACTGATCCATTTGAGTGAATTTTTGTCATCAGTGTGAGGTAGATGGTTCAATTTCATCTTTTTCAAAAGGATAATCTGCTATCTCAGTACTACTTATTGGATACTCTATTATTTCTTCATTGGATATTCTTGGTACTATTGCTGCAAATCAGTTAATAATAGATATTTCGGTTTATTTCTGGGATCACAATTCTATTTCATTAACTCAAATCTATCCTTATACATCATTAAAAGTATTTTGAACACTATAATTTTGTATGAAGTTTTGAAATAGAAAAGTATGAGTTTTCTAAATTTGTTACTGTTTTTCAATATTATATAGGCTACTTGGGACCCTTTTAAATTCTATTCTAATTTTTCTTTGTATGAATTTTGGTGAAGGAAAAGGGGCTACTGGCTTAATAGTCATTCCATTGGAGCCTTGAATTGCTTTGGGTTATACTGCAGAGTCCTCCAGTACTTAGACATGGGGTGTCTCTCCATTGATTTGGGTTTCTTTAATTTCTTCTAGTGGTATGCTTTAGTTTTCGACTACATGTCTTTCGGGTCCTTGACTAAAACATTCCTATGAAGTTTATTCTTCTGCATCTGTCACTTTAACTACACCATTCCTCTGTTTTGGGGCAGCTTTACCTTCTGCAAAAAAACCCCAAACAAACGATATATAATATTCTAAAGGAATCTTTGTGTGTGAATCTTGCTTTCTGCTTTGTTGCCTTCAAGATTATTTCTTTGTCTTGATATTGGTTGTCTAGTTATAACGTTTATTGTGATGGATATTTCTGTTTATCCTTCTTTGGATTTGTTGAGATTCTTGGATGTATAGACCAGTGATTTTTGTCAATGGGGAAGAGTTTTTTTTTTCCACTACTCCTTCAAATTTTATGGCTCTTTCTCTTTTCCCTTTCTTTCCCCTATTATTAATATGATTATAATTTGGATGGTGGTGTCCAGTAGGTCTATGAACCACTGTTTATTAATCTTCTCTTTTACTTTTTGTTCTTAAAACCACATCATTTTAAATTACCTACCTCCAAGTTTGTTGGCTATTACAATTTGCTGTGAAAATTGTCTTGTGAATTTTTTTATTTCACATATGGAGGTACAGATTTCTTTGGTTCCTTTTTGTAATTCACATATCTGTTACTATTCTTAATTTGTTGAGACCTTGTTACTCTGATTTCCTTTAGCTCTTGTTTATTGGTTTGCTAGATCTTTAAACATATTTAAAACAGTCGTTTTAACATTTTTATCTAGTAAGTCCTACGTATATGCTTTTCTGGGGTAGTTTTCTTTATTCTCCTGTGATTAGATCATACTCTCTTTTTCTAATATACTGTTGTAATTTCTACTGTAAATTGGACATACTAAATATTATAATGTGGTACCACTTGAAATTGGATTCTCCTCCATCCTCAGGATTCAGTCTAACTGTTGTCAGTGGATTGTGGCTGTTCATTTGCTTAGTTGTTGATATTTTCCTACACATTTTGTAATGTCTGTATCATTTGCTATATGTGATCTGTTCCTTTTTTCTTCTCCAATTTTTATTGTGTTTTTGTGTATTTCATATAATGTATCTTAATCAACTTTAGACTCTCTCTCCTCTCGCTGCACTCCATAGCCCTTGCCAGAAGATTTCAGGTATTCTGTCATATATGTTAAGCCCTATCCGATCAAGCATTTGTATCCAGATGTTCCTCAGTGCAAGGTGCAAGTTCATCTACAGGAGACTAGTCCGCCTATCTTAAAGAAGATCTACTCTCCCTCATCCCACACTAATCATTTGCCAATCAATAGTTCCTTGGCTAGGCTTGGGGCTGCCCGTTGCCACATTCTATGCTGGGTTTTTGTCTGATTGATTAAGCATGGGTCTTATGAATGCTGTCACCATTGTTGCAAGGTCATGAGCAAGTTTCCAGAGGCCTGAGAGCCTCTGCTTCTTCATGTTCATGCACCAACCCTGGCTCTTACAGTCTTTCCATTCCCTCTTCCACAATGGTCCCTGAGCCATGGGTGGGTGAAGTTTACTATAGGAGTCCTATCCAAGGATACACACTCTACAGTCTCTTATTCTCTAAAACATGGTCAGTTGTGGCCTTCTCTGTGTATTGCACTCTTGTATGAGGAAGCGTTGCTGTTAAGAGTTGTTGGATGTAGTAGTATTCTCTCTATCCCATGTTCTGCTGTGTTCCACGAGCCTTAGATGTACAGGTTCCACTGTAGATGTGTCACTTAGGACTGAGCATCTCTCAATGTGTGACCAGTTGTAGAACTTTGTAATAGTCTCCATCTGCTGCAAAAAGAAGCTTCTTTGATGAGTGGTGTACAGTATACTTACCTGTAAATATAGGGATCCATATTTAGCATACAGCAAGAAGTTTCATTTGTCTAGAGATATGACAGATATAGGATTTTCTCTGGGGTTTATGACCTCTTCAGCTATATGTATTTGGCTATATTTATGGTGACACCCATGAGTTCCCTCCCACTGAGAGGGATTTAAGTCCAATTAAATATAGCTGTTGATTACCCCCTAAATAAAAGTGCCGCTACTGCACCAACAGAGATAATTTGCTCTGCCAGTTGTGGTTATTAGGTTTTATAGCTGGGCTGGACCATTGATTGATTTTCTCCCTTAGCAGCTTGCGTAGTATCCTCTAGGACTATGAGAGCTAGTTTTCAGGAGGAAAGCTTCCAGGTCAGTTCCAGCTCCACTGCTTCAAGTCTTGTGCCTGAAATATATCCTGTCTTCAGCAATAGGTCTTACCTTCAAGTTCTGAGAGGTAATCAAAAGCTCTGGCAATAGCCTGTGCTATTTTGGGAGTCTCTTGGAGTCTCCAGATCAACAACTCAAAGGGAGGTTTCTCCTGTCTGGCACTGTGTTTCTTGTTTATGTAGCCTTCAAGACTATACATGCACTCACATTTAGATATTGTATTTGCATTTTCAGGGGATTTTGAATTAATACATTTCCTTCTGGCTTTTTTTTTAATACCACCTAAGCTTTATTGCTCTTTCCTCTCTCTCTCTCCCTGCTTGTTTCTTTAGGGTTCCATTTATTTTGATAGTTTTCCTTGAATAGTGGAATGGAAAACAAAAATAAAAATAAAAGAGGAAAGAAAAGCTGGAACAAACGGAAAAACAGGAAGAAAGAAGGAAGGAAAGAAACTAAGAAAGAAAAAGTGAAAAAGAAAAAAAAGATTGCTCCTAGTCTTTGGGAGTTTCCCTTTGCCTGGGATGTGCCTTCAGTGTTGCCAGGTAACACTTCTACAACACTGCCTCAGTCTTCACTTCCTGCTTCAACAAAGCTTACACATCAGTGGACGGTGAACGCCTGGAGCATTCTCAGATCTTTGAGCATGTATCCTACCCTGATTGGACACAAGATTTTCTAAATTCCCCTGTTCTCATGCTTTTATTTCCCAAAGAAACTCTCTTACCTGCTTTTCATACCAGGTTCGTGGCTTCTCTGTTGTTTGCCTCAGCTGTATGCTCTTGCCTCAGCAAAAGGTGGCAGCCCATTTGCTCTACAAGGTTGGTTTTGAGGCATGTGTCCCTTTCTATGTGAGAGTAGTTCAAATTGGGCAAAACAGAGCAAATGCCTTCTGTAAGTCCTTCTGGTAGCCTGAAAGAGTAAAACAGACAAGAACAACTCTTGTCTTGTTTGACCTCACAAATCAGACGGCAAACAGCCCATGGTGAGATTACAGGGTTTCCCATCTAAGTACCATTGCTGCGCCTAAGACACTGCAGAAGGGCAAGAACAAGGGCCACAAAGCTTTGCAGTTTTGTCTTGATGATTCAGTATCTCTCTCTCTCCCCTCTCCCTCCCTCCCTCCCTCCCTTCCCCCTCCTTCTCTCCCCCTCCTTCCCCCTCCCTCCTTCCCTTCCCCGCCTACATTTACATGTGTTTTTGCATGTGTACATGTGCGTGCAGGTGTGTGTAGGCTCGAAGTAGAAGTAGATGCTGAGTCTCTCCCTCCATTGCTTTCCACGTTGTTTTGGGTCTCTGACAACCTGGAACTCACCGATTGGCCAGGCTAACTGGCCAATGAGCTATATGGATCTGCCTGTCTCTTGGGGCTCCAAATTCAAGTTCTCATGCTTATGTAGACACTTTTCCCGATGAGCCATCACCCCAACCCCTCAAAATTTTCTTGATTGTTATAAACTTTTCACCATTTCCAAAGTTCTGATAAAGTTGATTTGGCAAGTTTAAACTTGGTTTTTAATGTTCCTGTAAAAGGGCAAGCCTTTGGAACTAGCAATTTTGCATGTTTACCTACATTATCTCTATAAATGTTTTATAACACATTAAAAAAAACTCCACTATTTTGTGTCCTGTAAAATAATATGAAATTAAAATTTCAGCATCCATATATATGCATATATATTTGTAGTGTGTGTATATACATACACACCATATATATGTATATGTATACATATATATGGGCTGTATCCACATTTCTTGCCATAGTATCTGTGTCTACAATGGCAGAGTTGAGAAGTGGTGACAGAGATAACATGGTCTGCAAACTAAAATATTTACAATCCTGCCCTTCCCAGAAAAAAAATGCAGAAATCAGATTTATTTTTACATTTTATTATTTATTTATTTACTTTAATTTTTTGAGAATTTTATACATGAGTATTGTATTTGCCTATTTTTACTCCTCCCAGTGCCCCTCCAACTCCTCCCATGTCCCCTCAACTCACTCTCAAATTTTTGTCTTCTCCTTTGATTGCTACATTTGTAAATATATATTTATAAATACACACATATACAAAATACACTGAGTCCATTTAGTGGTGCTTGTGTGTACTGTGTTTAGGACTTCCCACTTTAGATTAAATAACCTCTCAGGGAGCTAATCTCTAGAGAAAACCAACCATCCCCCCCTCAGCATCTATTGATTGCCTGTAGCTCTTCATCTAGAGGTGGGACATTTCCTCCCATCCACCTTGGCATGTCAACTGGTTCTGTCATTATGCAGATCTTATTAGGCTACCATATAGCAGAGATTTCATTTGTGTAGTTTCCCTATCCATTGTAAACAAGTTTTATGGGTTTGGGAATTGATTTTTAATGCTTTGATAGTGAATCCAGCTTTGAAACTATTTTCAGGAAATATTTGCACACACATATTTAAAGTTATGTGCATGAGTGTTTTGCCTGCATGTAAGTGCACCATACGTGTGCAGTGCCCACAGACGCTGGTGGAACTGAAGTTATGGTTGTTAGTCCTCTTGTGGGTGCTAGGAACCAAACCCAGGTACTCTGGAAGAGCAACCAGTGCTCTTAACCACTAAGCCAACTCTCCAGTCCCAGGAAATATTTTTACAATAATAGTTATTAATCATTTGAAGTGCTCCTAGTGAGTTTAAAAACAGATACATATAAATTACATACAATTTATAATAAAAAATCAAACTCAACTATAATGTGCATGGTTAATTAATTGTAATCAGATTTTAAATTAGTTTTTTATGTATAATTGAAATTATTTGGTTTTTTTTTGTTTGACATTAAAAATATTTGTAT
>NW_008341187.1:2932779-2935175 GCF_000622305.1 Nannospalax galili | reverse complement strand
TGATTTCTTTTTAAAAATTTTTATTATTTATTTATGTATATTTCTTTCTTTATTTATTTAATGTGTATGAGTATTATGCCTGCATTTGTTTATTAAGTGCACCCATGTCGTGCAATGCCTGCAGAGGCCAGAAGGGAATGTTGGATCCCCTGAGAGTTATGGACAATTGTTAGCTGCTATGTGGGTGCTGGGATTCGAACCCCAGTCTCATGCAAGAGCATTCAGTGTTCTTAACCACTAAGCCATCTCTCCAGCCCCTGTGTTCTCTTTTTTTCAAAAGCCCACCCAGTTGAATTTTTTTCTCCAAATACTCTTGGGTGTGGGTGCATCCTCTGGAGCATAGTCAACCTACACAGGGTCACATCCTAAAGGAAACCACTCTCCCTTTCCCAGAAGCTATCAATGGCCAATAGTTCCTCAGCTAGGGCTGGGAATTTGTGTCACCTCCGTCTTCCATGATGGGATTTTGTTTGGCTTGAACATACACAGGACTTGTGCATGCTGACTCAAACACTGTGGGTTCATATGTATAACTGCCCTGCTGTGTCTAGAATACACTGTTGCATTGTAGTTATCCACCACCTCTGGCTTTTACACTTTTTCTCCCCCATCTCTTCTGAAATGCTTTCTGAGCCTTTGTGGGGAGGGGTGTGATTTACATGTCCCATATAGGGCTGAGCATCTTATTCTCTCTACATTTACAAGTTGTGGATCTCTGTGTTAAGCATCATCTACTGTCAAAACACGCTTGTTTGAAGAGGGTTGAGAGATGTAGTAATCTACTGGTAATAGATAAGTCATTAGGAGTCAGTTTAATACAATGTCTATTAAACAGAATAACAGTAGGATCTCATTTAGCTGCATATTCCTGGCCCTAAGACTGGTGTTAGGTATAGATTCCATCTTGTGAATGGGTATTAAATCTATTCAGAAAGTGTTCAGTTATAATCATAACATTCGTGCCACTATTGCACCAGTGAATATATTTTGCCAGGTCAGTCATTATTATAGCTCACAGAGTCCATAGCTAAGGCTATTTTTTTCTTCCAGTAGCATCCATAGCACTTTCCATCATTATGAAAGTTTTTCTGCTGTGCAAAATGTGGATACATCAGTTAACTGATGATATGAGCAGTCATGTATCCAAATGTTGGGAAAGAAGGTCAGGAGCCAACAAAACATGCTATTTGTACATTATTTGCATCAATGAAGATGCACCTTTATATAGGCTTTTCTTCAAAGTGCTATTAAAACTTTGACTCATCAAAGCATTTGCAAGGTAATTATCCCCACAAAGAGATAAGAAAATAGAAACGTCAGTGTAGCTACCAAATCAAGAGGAGCAGTGAAACCGCTCTCTGAGCTGGAGACAAAAGCAGAAAATGCAGCCTCCCAGTGCAGCCAAGTATTGCTTAGGATTTAGGAAGCTTTACAGTACTTTAAACTTTGATTAAAGTATGAGGAAAGGGACCCAGATAAGGGGCTAGAATTGGGCTCCTTACAGTTTGGATTTATGTTTTCTTATCCTGTGTGTGTTGTTCTCAGAATCATCTTCCAGCCTTTTCAATAGGACACATTTTTGCTGAGGCTCTAATTATTTTCATGGTCAAGGAATTTGGATCAGGTTTCTCCTGGGAGTGTGGACTGATTCTGGGTCTCAGCCCTGGATGGAACAACTGGAGGGTTCCACTCATGTTGCTGTCTGGGGTCTCGTGAGTTTGGAAGGGAGAGGTGGGACAGAGACTCCCAGCAGCTGGAAGAGTTCATAGTGAGGACTGGACTGAGATCCAGAGAATTCCAAAGAGAGGAAGAAGATCCAAGAGGAAATGGGTGTTCCTGAAAATGCAGGTGGCAGGGCTTGGGGGTGATGGCAGGGGCTGTGGGCAGCCTACTTGGTCTCTGGCCATGTGGGTTGCCTGGAGAATTCCTGTTGGGGAGTGGGTTGGGATCCCATTTTAAAATTTTTATTTTTTATTTTTGTGTGCCTGCTTGCCTGTATGTGCACTGCATGAGTGTAGGTGCTCAAGGAGGCCAGAAGAGGACCTTGGATCTCCTGAAAATGGAGTTACAGGTGGTTGTGAGCTGCCTAATGTGGGTGCTGGGAGCCAAACCTGAGTCTTCTGCAAGGGCAACAAGCATTCTTAACCGCTAAGCCATCTCACCAGCTCCAAATATTTATCATTTGTCCACAATATGAGTTTTTAAAGTAATCTGAATGTCTTGGAAGTCTTAAAAGCATATGTTATAAATTATACTAGCACAAATCTCTTCGGAGATTGAAGTTCTTCATTACAGATTTTAAAAAATAGAATTACTTTATAGCATTTACTTTACAGAACTTTTGTAGAATTTACTTTGTAGACTTTAAATTTGAAGGAAAAATTAGCTTTTGTGAA
>NW_008341187.1:2909894-2932711 GCF_000622305.1 Nannospalax galili | reverse complement strand
GTGTGTGTGTGTGTGTGTGTGTGTGTGTGTGTGTGTATGCAGCAATCTTTGTGCTAGTAGACAAATTGGTAAAGACATGTGCAGTTACTTGAATATTCAGAAACTATGATGTTACTGTTTCCTCATTCCCATTTCCCAGATGTTGATCTCTGAGACCAAAACTCTCCTCTATAGCTCTGATAATGTCACTACTCCGCTACATGATTGACAAGTCCAGTAACCATGCTCAGTTTATCTTCTCCTCTCTTCCCTCAGTTCTCACCATACTCAGCCACTCCCTCCTTCTGGACTCTCTCTCACTTGTTCCTTGGACTTGCATTTGGTAGTTTTCAGTTTTATTTCTGGTGCTTCTTCTGAATTGACCTTGTAGCCTCCCATTTCTCTTTTTCTTTTAACCACAAGTTGGATTTTTTTCTTTCCTAGATTATTCCATGAACATTTTATCAACTTCTGAGGTATAATTTGTGCCAAGATTCCAGATAGCTATTTCTTTGATATTTGCCTCATTTCTGACCCCTAACCTTAGAAACAAATTACTTATGAGAGCAGAGCGTTTGGATCACCTCAAAGATACATTAATGAATCTCAAATGAAACTCATTACTTTTCTCTACCGTGCAACTCTTTTTCTGCCTATGTTTTCTACCTCAAATGGCATGATCACCTGCTAAAATGAGCTAAATTCTAGAATGGGGAAGCATCTTTTGAATGTTTCTTTGTATTAATTTTTCACAGTCCCTGGTTTCTGTTGCTGTCCCTCCAGTTCTGGCATGTTTATTTGTTCTTCCCGCCAATGCCTCAGTTCAGTCCACCATCTTCTCACTCTTTGATTACTTTCACAGTTTTTTATTAACTAATTTTGTTACGATGTGACTTATATGCAGTGAAATACATAGATCTTAAGCATACAGATTTTTCAGAAAATTTGCAGAAAAACAATGAAAAACCACATGTGAAACACTCCACCAAGGAACAGACCATTCCTATCACTTTAGAAAAGGTTGTCTTACTCTTTTGCAGTTAACTTTCCAGACTTACATTCATTCTTCTGATTTACATTCATGTATGTGTTGTCTTTGAAATAAATACTATGTGCTCTGTCATCATTTATTCAAAATAATGCTTTTGAGATTCACCCATGTTGCATTTATCAGTAATTTTTATTATGAAGAAGTGTTCCCCTCTGCAAAGATGATATAATTTATTTACCTATTTTTTATGAGTATTTGAGTTGTTTCCGGTTGTTATTAATAAGGAATTAACCTGCTGTGAACATTCTTGTGAGTCTTTTTTGCAAACGTGTTTTACTCCATTTTGGTAACTAGCTATCTGTGAAATAGTTGTGAAACTAGGACAGGTGAAGGTTTATAAGAAATGATCACTCATTGGACCATTCCATTCAATACTTCCTCCAGCCGTTTTTCAAAGGTGAATTTTCTCCACATGTTGCTCAGCACCTGGTGTTTTTGGATCTTCATGACTGTACAGTGTTCATGTGTGTGACTTGGTGTTTCCTTGTACTTCTCTGACGACTTAGTTGTGTCCAGTCGTTTCATGCAGTGACTGGCTTTGCATATCCTCTTCTTATGAAGTGGCCATCCAAACCTTTTGACATTTGAATGACTTGGGTCAGCTGTCATTTTATCACACGTTTACGGGAGTTCTGCTAGTGGTCTGAATAGAGGCCTTTATCATGGACTTTCTAAGCCTGTTTCTGTCACAAAATGCTCTCCATATGCTGTTTGCATTTTCATTTTACCTGTGTCATCTTTTGAAGAGCAGATGTTTTAATTTTGATGAAGTTAACTTTTTCTTTTATGTCTCTTGTGATACCTTTTCATATATTACATTCATATAATTACAGAGATACTGGCCTCTGTTTTCTTCTGTAAGACAGCTTTTCAACTGTTTTTGCCTTCTCAAATTGTTCAGGTCCAAACTTTCTCCTCAGTTCCATCAGCTTACTTTTGCTGTCCACGACGGTACTACTTACCCCATCAATTTCAACATTCTGAGTAGGTTTGTGGTCATCTTCCAAAAGCCTTACATTATTTATTTAACACTTTATTAAGTATTTCTCTCTCAAAGTAACTTCCTATCTCTATTAGTCTCTCTTGGTTTTGGGACTGGATTTCCCAAACCATTTATGTTTCAATTTAAACCTAACACTCTTTTGCTTCTAACTGGTTAGAATTTCTGTGTCTGGACAATCTTTGCATTTACTCATTCCCATCTTCATGTAGATAATTCCTTTGTCTCAGACTTGGTTCCAGTGGCTTTTATCTTGGGAAGCCTTTTCCAATCTTTGAAGGAAGTTGTTTCTTTCACACGGTCACATTGTGTGCTGGGCTTTCCCCTGTTATAACTGTTTCTGTATCATTCTGTGGTGAATAAGGACCAGAGATGATGCTTGTCAGACTCCAAGTTTCTGAATCTTGCTGGATTCCAAGAAAGATGTAACATCTTTGTCTGTGTTATGCTTGCAGCACTCAGCAGAGCTCTTCCTCCACAGAAGAGGTCATGGACTATCTTGGGTGGGTGAGCAGTGTAGAAGGAGATAGCACTAGAACTTAGTAAGGTTTGATTCCCTGACTACATCACCATTAATAAATGTTTATGTATACTAACTTTTTTTTTTGTCTTTTTGAGACAGGGTCTTCTTGTAGTCCCAGCTGTCCTGGAACTCATTATGTAGACCAGGCTGGGATCGAACTCAGAAAGATCTGCCTGCCTCTGCCTCCTACATGCTGGGATTAAAGGTGTGTGCCACCACGCCCAGCCTCAAGTATACCAAAGGTTTAAACAAATCAATACATATTTATAATATCAATTTTGAAAAGAATAAAAATGAAATTGTCTATTACACTGTTCCTAAGCTAATAACTTAATATTTTGATGTAGTTTCAATGTATTCTTTTTTAGTTCTAAGTGCCTTGTGTGCCATTTAACAATAAAACATATCAAATAGCAGAACACGTCTCAAGTTTTAATAAGCATTTCTTAAATGATTATCAAATCCATACATAACTATAGCAAAAAGATGAACTTTTAAGAAAATATTCAAAATTATATATGAGAAAATTTTTATTATTCCTTTTAGAAATCAGTGACAGCAATTGTTTAAATGTTTTTGGAGCTGCTCTTAATTGGTTTTAGAACTAAGAGGCAAAACGTCTCTAGCTTTCTAAGGATCTTGATCATTTTCTATTATTTAAGAGACTTTAAGACAATTCTCCATTTTCAGAAAATAAGATCAAGACTCAAAAGATGAGCATTTGCTATGAATAATGATATTAAAATAACAAATTACAATTTGTTATTTTCAAAAATATTCTAAAGTATTTAGTAATGGCCACACAGTTGGAACAGGCCATTCTTTTGAAAATGATAATGATAATTGTTAATGACATCAGGTGAATACACATTTTAAGAACTCAGTGGGTGTTGTTTTATTGTATCATGTTATTAAAAGGTGCTTAATAAAATTTTTTTCATGGTTTCTCCAGAACTTGGAGTTTTCATGAATAAGTTGGATTTGAAGTGAATTTTGAAGATGGTCAAACACATGTAAGAGACATGAAAAAAATGAATATATATATATGTCTTTTTGAAACAGGGTCTCCCTGTAGCCCCAGCTGTTCTGGAACTCACTATGTAGACCAGGCTGGCCTTGAACTCACAGAGATCTTCCTGCCTCTGCCTCCCGAGTGATGGGATTAAAGGCGTGCCAGCATGAATGTATATTTTTATGTGTTAGCTGAAGCATGGAAAAATGCAGATCTTGTTTGCTCAGACAAAACATGAAGAGAGAAACATAATAAAACTATTTCAGTGATTTCAATCAAAAGTCACATCAGAAATCCCTCCCCAAAAAACTTTAAAAAGTGTATTTCATATAAACTAAAGCTTTCCTATATGTACAAAGAAATCAGTAAATCAGTCCCATTCACAATGCAAAAATACCTAAGAATAAACCTAACCAAGAAAATGAAAGACTTCTACAATGAAAACTTCAAGGTACTGAAGAAAGAAATTGAATAAAACAGCAGTAGAGAGACCTTCCACCCTTGTGAACTAGAAGAATTAATATTGTGAAAATGACCATCCTATCAAAAGCAACCAACAGATTGAATGCAATCACAATACAAATTCCATGGCCATTCTTCACAGATAATAGAAAAAAAATCTTAAAATTTGTATGAAATCAGAAAATGTCAAAGACAAAAAAAGCAATCATGAACAAAAAAAATATGACAGGAGATATTGTCATACCTGATTTCAGTTACATACAGAGCCATAGTAATAAAAACAGTGTGACCCTGACACAAAAACAGACATGTAGATGAGTGGAATAGAATAGAGAGCTCAGACATAAGTCTGTGCAAGTACAACTACCTGATTTTTGTCAAAGATGCCGAAAATATACATTGGAAAAATACCTTCAACAAATGGTTCCAGGAATAGCAACACGAGGAATAATGAAACTAAATCCCTATCTCTTACCTCTTACAAAACTCAACTCCAAGTGGATCAAAGACCTCAGTAAATGATCTCATAGTCTGTGAGAGGAGAAAGTAGGGAGCACACTTCAACATCTAGGGACAGAAAAATGACTTTCTGAATAGGGCTCCAGTAGCACAGGAAATAAGACCAGAAATCACCAAATGGGATCTTATAAAATTAAAAACCTTCTGCATAGCAAAGCAAACTGTCAGGTTAGTAAAAAGGCAGCCCACAGAATGGGAGAAAACCTTTGCTAGCTACAAATTTGACAAAGGATTTGTGCTGGATAGCTTTAGTGTCAACTTCACACATCTGGGTTGAGGGAGCCTCAACTGGAGAATTTCCTCTATTGGACTGGCCTGTGGCCATGTCTGTGGGGCATTCTTGATGAGTGATGTGGGAGGGCCCAGCCTACTGTGGGTGGTGCCACCCCTGGGCAGGTGGGCCTGTATTGCATAAGAAAGTAGGCTGAGCAGGGGCCAGGAGAGCAAGCCAGTAAGCAGCATTCCTCCATGGCCTGTGTTCCAGCTCCTGCTTCCAGGTTCCTGCCCCGAGTTCTTACACTGGGCTCCCAGATGAACTGTGACCTGGGATATGTAAGCTAAATAAACCTTTTTCTCCCCAACTTGGTAGTGGTCAGAGTATTTTGTCACAGCAATGAAGAAACAAACCAGAACAGGATTAGTGTCTAGAATATACAAAGCACTCATAAAACTAAACACCAAAAAAAGAAATTAAAAAAAAATAAGCTACATAGCTAAACAGAAAGTTCTCAAAAGAAGAAATACTAATGGCTAGGAAACACTTTAAAAAGTTCTCGCTGGGTGTGGTGGCGCACACCTGTAGTCCCAGCACTCGGGAGGCAGAGGCAGGCAGATCTCTGTGAGTTCAAGGCCAGCCTGGTCTACATAGTGAGTTCCAGAACAGCTGGGGCTACAGGGAGACGCTGTCTCAAAAAAAAAAAAGTTCTCAGCATCCTTAGCCATTAGGAAGACACAGAGAAAAACCACTTTTAAGATTCCCTCTCTCCCCAGTCAGAATGGTTATCATCAAGAATATCAATAGTAACAAATGGGTATGGATGTGTGGGAAGAAGACTTATACACTGTTGGTAGGAGTGTAAACTATTGCAGCCACTTCAGAAATCTATTTCTTAAAAAACTAAAAACAAAACTACTATATGACCCAATTATGTCACTCCTAGCCATAAACTCAAAGGACTCTATGCACTATAACAGGGATACTTGCACATCTATGCTTATTGCTGCTTTATTCACAATAGCTAGGGGGCAAAGGCAGCCTAGATGCCCAAAATTGATGAATGGATAATGAAAATGTGGTGAGTATGCACAATGGAATATTACTCAACTGTAAAGAAAAATTCAATTATTAAAATTTCCGGGAATGTGGCTGGAGAAATGACTCAGTGGCTAAGAGCACTGACTACTCATGCAGGGGACTGGGGTTTGATCCCCAGCACCCACATCGCAGCTAACAACCATCTATAACTCCAGTTCCAGGGGATCCAATCCCCTCTTCTGGCTCCTGTGGGTATTGCATGACACAGGTTCACTTACATACATGCAGGTAGTACTCTCATACACATAAAATAAAAATAATAAACAGAATATTAAAAATATTGCAGGGAAATTTGTAGAACTTGAAAAAATATTCTAAGTGAGGTAATCCAAGTTCAAAAGGACAAATACTGCATTTCTCCCTCATATGAGGACCCTAGGTTCAATTCTTTGATATGGTGTGTGCGTCTGACATAGAGTACTTGTACAGCCAGGAAGCAAGGATGTAAGGGAGGGCACTTTGAGGGAGGGAAGAGAGTAGAACACAGGTAAAAAGGAAGTAAAGGAGGAATGCTCTAGGTGAAAAGGTTTATGCAAAGAGGAGGGCAGAGAATTAGGGACATGAATATGTGAGGTGCGGTGGGGGAATAAACTTGGACTGAGGGAGTATAAAGAAACCATTTGGGAAGCAAGATGTGCCTACCTGTGCATTAGAGGCTTGACTGTTTGGGTGAGGGTAACCAACTGCCTTCTGGATGGATTCAAGACCCACTCTTAGGGTGTGGGGAGGAGACCAATGTCTGGTACTGTAAGCCCAGCTAAGGACACAAGTCTGGGGGCATAGTAAGCCTTTGTGGGGAGTGTATTTCTGATGGTTAATTAAACTGACATGGTAGCAAACTTCCCCTGAATTACCCATGCTTATACCCATAGAAAAAAAAGTGACTCTCAGCCGTAATCAGAGAAGGATCTCTTTACAATAAACAATGGTGAATTCAGAGTCATGGCTGCCCAAGATGTAGAAAACAAGCTATGGATGTGGGCCCCATCCCAAACAAACCATGAATACCATCCCTTCTCTCTAAGGCTCAGGGAACATTGCAGAAGGGGGGGTAGGAAGTATGTAAGACCTGGAGGGCTACAAACACCATTTCCTAGACTCAAACAACTATTCTTATCATTAACTCACATTAACTGTGATTACCTGCACTGATCCCTGATAATACCAGCCCTATCAACAATCAATCAAAGAAGAGGGAGGCACTTAAGTTCCTACCCTTTACCACTGAAATACTGGCTATTGATAGATTCTTGGAGGGGGAGATCATTTTCTTTAGTTATACACCTTCTGCTGACCTCCCCCACCTCACCTCAAGGCTCTAAGAGATAGCTCCAGGCTCACAGAAGGCTCTGGTTAATCTTGGTGGATCACTAAACATGTGAATAGGTATGAAAGTGAGAGAGATATTTGTGGGGAGTGGGGTCAGTGAATGGGATGGTAAAGAGATAGGAGGTTAGAGTGTTCAGTATGCCAAAATTCCACTAAATAAATAAATAAATAAATAAATAAATAAATAAAAAAAAACAAAAATAGAAAACCAGGTTGCTTGATGCTAGGTAGTGTCTTCCAGACATGAGAGGGAATCTGTGACCATTAAATCTCAATGACAAAGTTGCCTAAATAAGACCTGCTTAATAATGACAGTACCAGTTGACATGCCAGTGCAATCGGAAAATTTCACAAGGTCCCACACATAGATGAAGAGTTACAGACAGTCAATGGCTTCTGAGAGAGATGGAATCTACAGGGATGAACTCTCTGATAGGTTATCCAATACCAAGTAACCATCCTTAAACACATGTACACAAGAGCAATACTGAGTGGGGCTCAGTAGGTTGTGGTGTGTGTGTGTGTGTGTGTGTGTGTGTGTTTGCGTGTGTGTGTGTAACAATAATAATCATAGAAGAAGAGATCATAAACTTGAGAGGGAGTTGGGGGAGAGGGAGGGGGGAAATGCAATACTCATATATGAAATTTCCAAAGAAATAAAAATTTTAAAATAAAAATTAACCAACAGCAATAACAACAACAAACTGTATTTCCTGTTGACATTTCCTTGGGCATATTTGAACATAAGGAGAGTTTCTTTCTCTGACTGGCTTCCTGTCATAGAAGATTTTTATAATTACATGTTTTCCTTCTATGAACGTTTTCCAGAATCAAATGACTATGGGTATCAGGTTAAGGGATTCAGACATTATTACATTGTCACCTTGGATATATTGTAGGTTTTGACACAGGTAATTGAAAGCATAAAAATGGTATTTTAGGTAGATCATTATTTCAGTGAGGTATTGGGTAAAGAACAACCATGTTGTAGATGTTCTGTTAAGTAGGGGCACAATACAGTGTTGTTTAATCAGGAATAATAATTTAATATGTTGTATGATGAAGTTATAAGATAAAGCCTTTTGTAATGAAGGCTTTTATTATACCTGAAAATTTTGATTCTTTTCTTGCTAATTATTCAAAAGTTGGCTGTGAGAATGTGCAAGTAGGTTACTGCCTTTATTAGAACTGTTATAAAAGATGGCTATTTTAAGCAAATAGAACAATCACCTGTAATGTTTATGCCCTCAACAGAGGAAAGGCCCAAAGGAAAGGAATTCACATCATTTTCTTTATTACTTATGCTTCTGCTAAGAGATGATTACCTCAGAGCTTAAGAAAATGTGAAAATAAGTAACACTTAGCTCAGATCGTACGGGAGGTTTTCATTACATTCTATTTGTGAATTTGGATTAGAAGTTGTGTGATGTGGCCCTGCCTCTAATTTGCTCTCTAAGCTCAGGTAAGTATTGGATTCTTGGTGTCTCAATTGCCCTACTCCTAGGATTATGATAGTATGTCTATTTTACCCATTTCATAATGATTCTCAGAATATTTCCAAATGTCATTTTCAAGTGACAGTACCACAACATTAAAATTTATGTTTTGTTTTCTTATTATCTTCTTTGTTTCATTTATAAAGTTTCTAAGTTTCAGTTGTTATTGGCTAACATGCAGTACAGTAAATGAAAAGGCATTTTATCAAGTTCAGAAAAAAATTCAGTCCTTCAAGTGTCATAACATCTGTAGTATAAATGTGGCTTAAGTTTATATGCTAATTGGAATATCTCCTTACACTCGAGAAAGAAACAAAAAAAGCTTACTTTCCCCACATTAAATGAAGGATTAATGAGATAGCTAGTAATCTGACTTGACCTTGAAGAATGGCACTAACATGAAACGATGATTTTATTGTTTAAATACAATATATCCAGGGCTGGAGAGATGGCTCAGTGGTTAAGAGCATTAGCTGCTCTTGCAGAAGACTCGAGTTCGATTCCCAGCACCCACACGATTCCCAGCTAACAACAGTCTGTAACTCCAGTTCTGGAGGATCCAGTACCCTCTTCTGACCTCTGCAGGCATTGCATAACACAGTTGTACCTATCTACAAGCAAAAAATATGCTCATAAACATAAGATGAAAAAAAATAAAACAAACAAACAAGAACAATATATCCATTCAATTGTTCAATAGATATTTGAGCATCTACAATAAATAACACAGAGTTGTAGACCCTGGGATACAGCAAGGAGTAGAACACAATAATTGAAACCTTTCTGTGCTTCTAGAATAACCACGGCTGCTGTTTTCTCCTCAATTACATTTCAGTACTTAAAAAAATGTGTTTGGAAGGTTGTGGGAGAACAGGATGTGTCCAAACACATGCTTTCCTGTCCATATGCAAGAGCACACAGCACCACTGATTCTGCTGATTGCATATGGAAGCTGAGGCTTTCAGTCTTATTTGTATGTATTGTCCTCAGCAGGTCAGACTGCTGAAACAGTAGACTGCATAGGAAATTTGTCCTCTTTTAGTTCTTATGTCTTAAAAAATTATTTATTTTGCTAATCAATCACATTTTACTTAATTTTTCAAGATTTGTTTTTTTCAGTATATTTAATTTTGTGTGAATGAGTGTATTACCTGAAAGTATGTAAGTGCACCTGTGTTGTGTAATACCCATGGAGGCCAGATGAGGGCATTGGATCCCCTGGAACTGGAGTTACGGATGGTTATTAACCACTATGTGGGTGCTGAGAACTGAACCCAGGTCCTCTGCAAGAGCAACCAAAGGTCTTACTGCTGAGCCAGCTCCCTAGCCCCAAGACTTATTGTTTTTTTTTTTTTAAATGTGTTTGAGTGTTTGCCTACATGCGTGTATGTGCATCATATGCATGCAGTGCCCATGAAGGTCATAAGGGGGTGTCAGATCCCCTGGAAGTGGAGTTACAGACTGTTGTGAGCTGCCATGTGGGTGCTGGGAACTGATTCCAGATCTGCAAGAGCAGTACGTGCTCTTAACCACTAAGCCATCTCTCCATATAAAAATGTTTTTAAATTTTGAAGGTGAGGTTTTATCTTATAATTACTTTTGCCTGTGGTTCCAAGCATAAAGCCCCGCGACAATACAGCAATTTATTCCTATACTTAACTAGAATCTGTAGCCAAATTGGATATATAAACTGAAAATTTACACTGGGCCTTGGATTATCATACAATGCCCATGAATTAACTGTAGGAATGAATGCTAAATTAAGGGAATTGTCTAAGGAATATGGTGGTTTATGGAGAAGCATGATTTTTTACTCTATATGACATTGATCTACCTTGAACAACCCTCATATTCCCTTAGCAATACATTATATATCAATTTTCCACAAATCAATTTTCTCCGAAGACCTTCTTTGATCCCATTTCTATTTTCGGTCTGTGCTGCGTCTTTAGTAATGAGTTTATTATCTCTTGTGTATACTGCACTTCTATATTCCAATGACTTGTAAACGTTAACTTTCAGAGTACCCACTAGAGTCCGCTATAATTTGCAATACACACTTAATTCATCCATTTCTTTATCTTCTTACATTTCTTGTTTGAAGGGTTTGAATTTTTAACTGCTTTTATGTGTAAACCTTATCACCTTTTTACTTATAACTCAGACTTATTTCTTCATTATATCCTTTATAGCAGAACAGAATTAAGTGAGAATTATACACATATTCATAAGGAGATGGGCAGTAATTTTTGTAAGAACATTTGCATTGTTACCATGTATACATGATGCGTATTACGTTGTATTTATTTTTACAGTAGTATACGATTTTTTTTTTGAGACAGGATCTCACTCTGTAGCCAGACAGGACTAGAACTCACTATTGTAGCCTAGACTGACCTCAACTCTTAGCAATCCTCTTTCCTCAGCTTCCCAGTGCTAGGATTGCAGGCATGAGCTACCTTGTGGAGTCCTGAACTCTGCCTTGGGCTACTATATAAGACACTCTTTTGTTTGGTCACCACTACTTTTTATGTTAGAGCTCCCAAACCAGATCACTGATGACATTTTTGTACATTACCAAAAAATCATGTATTAAGTGCAATACACTACCCTTTCAGTATATAATAAACATTTGTACCATCAGTACCTCTCAATTCATATGCCTTTAGTAAACTAATAGCATATTATATTAAATGTAATATGTGATTTGTTAGCACTGTAAAAAAAATCTTATCAGTATTTTGGTTTGGAAAATTTCTTTAATGTAAAATGTGGTGGGAAGGAAATTTAATTGGTAGCTTCAACTCAATGCATTTGAAATTAAACTATTCATCACGCAATATATAATCTATACCTGTATCAGCTCTATTTTGATCTCCAAATTCATCTCTCTTCCTGCCAACTTGAATGTATAGTTTTCACTTTGCCTGACTGACATCTTCCCTTAGTATCAAGGAGGCATGAACAAGACGGTGATCAAGGACCCCACACAGACTGGTCTCTGCTCCCAAGAGCTTTAATGGAGAATGGAAAGGCACCCTGTCACTTGCCTTTCCCCCTTGAAAAACCAGGGTGCATTCTGCTCAGCCATCATGCTCCCAGAGGAGCAAGCTTTAACTTCCACTCTTCATGCATTGAAAAGCAGCACCGTGAGACCTGTCCAAAAGGCACTGGCAGTCTGGGAGGAATTTGGGTAAGTGTTTTTCACTCCAGTGTTTCCATGTGATCGCTTGTTCTCAATTTAGCTACATCTTGACCTGGAAAGGGTGGTTGCACTTTCCCTCTCTTCGTTCTGCTTGTCCAGTTTCAGGATGTGCGTGCCTCTCCTTCCCTTTCCCTCAGCCCATGACTCTCCTCCTCATCTTTGAGACCTCCCAACAGAGCCTTCCTTCAGATGTGCATATCCACATTTATTTATTGAGTATGGATCTTATTTCCAGAGAGAGGGAGGAGAAAAGAGAGAGAGAGAGAGGGAGAGAGAGAGAGAGAGAGAGAGAGAGAGAGAGAGAGAGAGAGAGAATACCTGAGTTCCTGAGATAAAAGGAAAGAAAGGTATCCACATCAGCAGCCTAGACAGCCCCTCACTTCTTAGGATGGATGTGAGTGAATATCTGCATACCTGGCAGCTTCTTTAAGACCTCTCCAATAGATAGTAGACAGTAGTGGAGAAAATAATAGTCCCTGCGTTTCTCTAGCTTTCCCTCCCCTCCCCCTCTATCAAACAACTCATTTTTGTACATGAAATTTTAGACAAACCTTGGGTGACCTGAGTGGTTAAAAGCACTAGTTGTTCTTGCAGAGGACCCGGGTTCAAGTCCCAGCACCCACATGGCGGCTAACAACTGTCCATAACTCCAGCTCCAGCTCCTCTGGCCTCTACAGGCATTGCAGGTGCTGAGGAGGAGCAGGAGTCAGTGACAGTTTCCTTATTTTCCACATCTTTTAAAGTTTTCAAATTTTTACCCTACTCTTTTTCTTTTCTTTCTTTCTTTCTTTTTTTTTTTTTTTTTCCTTTGTGACTTTGCCTCCCTCCCCCGTTTTTTCCCTTGCGTTAAAATAGTGCTGAAGAAAGAGGGCACTAGTGTACAACCCAGATTGCATCCTTGCACCGTCTGGATTGGAGCTGAGGCGTCTGCGAACCGAAGGTGGCCGCAGTCCTCTGACCTGGGGACCGTAGCTCTGTCTTCTGTCAGGTACATCTTGAGTGCACACCCGCCAACGGACTCAGGTGAGCAGACTCTTCCCGCGGTGAAACCCATTCCCAAAGGCAAGCATGTCCTAATCAATCGGATTTCCTTCTGGACCCAGGAGGATCTTCGTTTATTTATCTCTTAGTTCTGCACGCCTTGGGAGGCTTAGGGAAGGGGGTCTGGCTTGATTTCCTTCCTTTTTCGTGCCTTTCCTCTTGTGCTGTTACTCTGTGCTGGCTCCCGCAGCCCCTTTCTCATCTGGGCTCTCACCTTGAGGGATCGGGAAGGGAAGGGAGAGGGAGCCAACTTCAGCCCCGCAGGTGCCTCTGCTCCCATAGCAGTTGGATTGGAATATAAACCTGCAAAATCGGGGCAAAGCGAAGAGAATGAGGGTGGTGAAATGATGGGGAGGCGAGAGGAGGGATGTGTGTGTGTGGAGGTGGTTGTAAAGAAAGCGAAGGAAAGAGGTGGAAACTGCAAAGAGAGGTCAAGGATTTGCCGAGCTTTGGTTAAGGCAGGTTCCTGCAGGAAGCGGTACCACCCGCTTGCTCTAAGCGCTGTCCAGGGTTCTGACCGCGGTGTGACTCTTGCTATCTCAGCAAAGCCATCCCCCATTCTGAGGAGACTTCCTCCTCTTTCCTGCTGCCAGGCAAAGCCCAAAAGGTCCCGATTTATCGAGGATGCAGGAGACTCTCCACCTCCCCAGCCGCATCTTTGAAAACAAGTTACCTATCGCACCTTTTCTCCTTAAATATCTACAGTAAGCCTAACTTGGGGGGGGGGGGTTACATGCCAACCCTAACATAGGGACTTTACCAGGCGTTGCCTTAGTAACTAATATGGATTTTCACAAGCTGGCGGATTTACATTTGCGACTGGAATTGCGTGTCAGGGAATCTTCAGTCCCTCCAAGTTAAAGTAAAATGCACACCCATTGTTCATTTTAAAGTAGTGCTTCCACCTTTGCAAAGAGTTTCCAAATTTTCTGCTGGGAAAAAGTTGATCATTTCAAATCCGGAAAGTTCTCTTAGGTCGAAGAATTTAGCTCCTCCTCTCTTTTCTTCTCTCTTCCCTTCCTTCCGCCCCCCTCCCCAGTCACCTGAGAAAGCTTGGTAGGGTTTAGGGGACTGAGAAGAGACTTGAAGCTGGAGCAGAGGGCGGGTCAGCAGGGCTCTGCACCTGCTGGGGCCCGGGAGAGCTCAGCGAGGAGGACACTATTTTCCTCACTGCCCAGAGCTGCCTTCCTAGCTGTCTTTCTCTGCAGGATGTGTTGTGGTAAAGCGCGAGGGCAACAATTAGCATCACTGACCTCAGAGTTTAAACACAGTTCCTTCGATGACCCAGCTTTGATGTCCCCCTTTTTTCATTCAGTCAGCTCACAGCTGCCAATACGCCGTGCATTGTACACCAAATCCATATTGCTTCGGGCACCAGTGAAAAATCGCGACTTGATTTCCCCTAAAAACGCCCCTGGGAGCGGCAGTGGAGGACCGGGAGGAGGAAGCGGAGGGGAAAGAGGCGGTGGTGGGGTCACTGAAGGCACTGAAGGAGCTGTGTTGGCTACAGGCACCACCAGAAGCGGCCAGAGCAGCAGCGTCGCGCGCCTTGCTGGTGCTCCAGAGCCTGCAGGCGGGACCAGCGTGGGAACGTGGCTGGCTGGCGGTGGACCGCGTCTTCACCATCATGGTCCGGCTCCTCTTCCTTTTCTTCTCAATGATCTTTTTGGAGATGTCCCTATTCCCCAGAAACCCCGACAGGAAAGTGTTGCTGGTGGGTGCTTCGTCTCAGCGCTCGGTGGCCAGAATGGATGGAGATGTTATCATTGGAGCCCTCTTCTCGGTCCATCATCAACCTCCAGCCGAGAAGGTGCCAGAGAGGAAATGTGGGGAGATCAGGGAGCAGTATGGCATTCAGAGAGTAGAGGCCATGTTCCACACATTGGATAAGATCAATGCAGACCCAGTGCTCCTGCCCAACATCACCCTGGGCAGTGAGATCCGGGACTCCTGCTGGCACTCTTCAGTGGCTCTGGAACAGAGCATCGAGTTCATCAGGGATTCTCTGATTTCCATTCGAGACGAGAAGGACGGACTCAACCGCTGCCTGCCTGATGGCCAGACCCTTCCCCCAGGCAGGACTAAAAAGCCTATTGCTGGCGTGATCGGCCCTGGCTCCAGCTCCGTGGCCATTCAAGTGCAGAATCTGCTGCAGCTGTTTGACATCCCCCAGATCGCCTACTCTGCCACGAGCATCGACCTGAGCGACAAAACTTTGTACAAGTACTTCCTGAGGGTTGTGCCTTCAGACACTTTGCAGGCAAGGGCGATGCTTGACATAGTCAAGCGGTACAATTGGACCTATGTCTCCGCAGTCCACACGGAAGGTAGGCACTATATTTGGGAAAGAAAGCTACCAAGAGAGCCAAGGAATTGCACGGTGTGCTCCTAGGATCATAGCGTAGTCCCTGTTTATTTTAAGCGCTGCGAGGAGCAGAATTTACCCTTCTCAGTACACACCCACCCAGGCACTGCTTTTCATCATCATTCCCTTATAATTACAGTGCAGGAAAACTGTATCCCATGGTGTTTCTGGGGTAGGAGGAGCAAAAAGGATACCTAAACTGCATGCAAAAGTGTCCAGCTGTAGATTTGGCTTACATGGTGGTTTGCCCTCCTATTCTGAGTTTTTGTTTAATAAGCTTATTGGCCCAAGGTACTATATTTCCCTTCAGTGACTGGCCAGTTGTTTCCCAAGGTTAATGAGCTAGTCGAAGGTGAGTGATCACACACACACACACACACACACACACACACACACACACACACACACCACTTATCTACTGTGGATTTGAAATTTGGGATTGTGAGCTTTATCTTGTCTTAAACAGCTGAAGGTTTGCTCTTTTGTCCTCTAGTGTCCCTAGTTCTACATACGGAACACACAGTGATGGTGGATTAATGCATCTCCCTCAGGGTATCAGAAATGTCACTTTTCAAGTCTGGGATACCTTACATACAACAAGTAAACAATGAAACCATGTGTTTATTTTTCCTTACTTAATATGCTAAAATTATACACATTTCTTACCCCCTCTTTTCTTTGTTTTTATGAGAAATGGTAATGATGACCTCTGGAATTTGAGTTTTTGCTTTCTAGTCTTCCATACAATGGGCTTTGCCCCTCAGAATTCAAAGTTAGACCAATTATAAATTACTAGTAAAAAGACACTGGGTGCCAGATTTTTTTTTTTTTTTTGAGGCAGGGTCTCAGCATGTGACACTAGCTGGCCTAGAACTTGCTACGTAGACAAGGTTGACCTTGAATCACAGAGAACGACCTGCCTCTGCCTCCCAAGTGTTGGAATTAAACTCATATGCCACCACCACCATTCTGGCTCTTAAAATGGTTTTTGTTAAATATAAACATTCACATGGGGCTAAAAGTTTTGATTTTTTTTCCAGAATTTTGTAGATGTAAATTTTTGAAGTGTTTTTTTTTTTTTTTTAACCTAAAAGGTTTTCTTTACTTTTACAGAAGCTTTTATAGAGTTTTGGATGAAATGAGATTTTGAGCTCATCGCTTCTTAACTATCCCTAGAGAGTTTACAAGGAAACTGATAACATGGTTATGAATTAATGTCTATGAGAATTTGCTAGTGTATATGCTGACATGTGAAAGAAACTGAAAAGTATGCTGCATTTATATTTCTTAAAACAAAATATTGAAAGAAAGGAAACAGACATGGCTTCAGTTTAAAATGCACAATATTTAGTTGTGGGAGATCTGATTATAAAAATTAAAAAGCATCTTACTAAAGTGGTCATATGGCTATTGTGAATGAAACACATGCTTTAATTTATAAAGGGAACAGAGTTTTCAAAGCAAGCAAAAGCAAAGCAATGTAGATTTATACATCATAATTTCAGACTTTGCTTTTAGAAAAAAAACTTTCTGCTACCTGATTCTTGTTTATCAATCTTGATTTTCAGTTTATGCCCTTGTACACGTCTTTTGCAACACAACTCATAATTTTTTAGACTGCAAATTTAAATTCAGAAGTCAATTCTTTATATTTAAATGCTTAATGCTAACTTGCTACTTTTTTATGTTTGTTATAGTTTCTTGTAGTACCTAGACGGATGCTTCTGAAACACAAGTTAAAATGTGTGAAATATCAGCTCTGGAAAGATTGTGCAACAAAAGAATGTCAACATTTAGACTGAATGTGATTCATTTATATACTTAATAGTTCTCCTTCCATTGACCTTGGTAGTTGATTATTGATATCGAAAGTTTTTCCTTCAGGAAGAAGTAATACTAACTTATTTTTTAAAGCTTTACCTTCCATGTTTATTATAGAATGTTTTATTTGGGGAGAGGAAGGTAATAAAAGACTCTCCTTTCATTAATCTATTTTTCAATAGCATATCACTACAATAATTGCTAATCAAGATTGCTTTCTGAAAAGAGATTTGTTTTGGAAAATGAATTGGATTTGGGTTTGCAAATTCTGTTAAGTACTCATCATGATTTTACCTGTAATATTAGATTGAGTTACTTTGCTTTGTTCCACTTTCTGATCATTGGAGTATGGCAGGGATAGTGTCTCCACACTACCAATTAATTTTGGACTGGATTGTGGTCATAGGAAAGCATCACAGCTAACTTTGGTCCTTATTTATTGCAGGAGATTGTATCCTTCCTTTGCCATTTATATACACTATCATGTTTCTTTTTAATGGGAATTGTTTCCTCCATTTATAAGACATATCATCTGTGAAAACTGAATTGCTCATATTTTCTTTCATCTCCAAGGAAATTTCGTGTAAACTCCAGCTGAAAATTTATTTTTCCTGAGGTTCTACCCTCTGCTTCTCAGGGACCCATGGTGTACTGGCCTACAGGCACTTTCTTGAATCACCTAGCAATTTTCCTGTCTTCAGCCTGATGGGGTCACCTACTGGTGACAGTTTCCTGTCAAGAAGCAACTATGACCACATTCCAGTGCTGTCTCTGCCATCTGGGCATTATTCAGCAAGTGAGATATTTGTCTCAATATTATCAGTCTGGAACTTAGGCATCCTGAGGCCTCCCATGACCTTCACCTCTCCTTTCCAAATCAGCTACTCCCCAGCCAATTCATCACCATCATTTCTTTTATTAGAAACTAACCTAGCATAGTTGATGCCAAAAGTGATTACACTAGTCTACCTTCATTTCTGAAGTTAATTTGGGTGACTTTAAAATCATAGACTGGGGCAAGCATTCTTTGTCCTAGTTGTTTTATATTAATTTATTATTTTATTTTACATTGAAATAAGCTTTGAAGTATTTTTGTTTTTAGTCAATGGAATTTATTTGTTGCATTCTTTTACACGGTTTTCAATCTTCTATCATTTGCACTGAGCTTATTATCTTGTCATATGTCACTTTACCTGACATAGGAAAATCAGTGCACATTAAGGTACTTGTGATAGAAATTCCAGAAACTCTTCTCGATTGTTTCTGGAAAGGAATTTTTGAGACAGAAGAGAAAGAGGGCTGTTGAAGCAATAGAATCTTGTCTATAGATAAAACTCAAATGTGCCTTGGATGCTCACTTGGAATATGTATCTTTAAATATGTTAAGCATAGAGTACCAAAATAGCCACTTCTAAGAAGACTATCTCAGCCAAGGACATTTTATTCCATCCTTCTGATAAAACAAAGATTTCTGGTAAAAAATCAAATTGATTGTTTCCAAAGGTTGCTCAAAACACTACTTAAAATAATAATTTTAGGTGATCACATTCAAAGCATTGAGAAAGGTCAATAATAATACTCTGTGAGCTTGAAGCATTAACAGGTTTTCTTTGGGGGTTAGATTTATTTTCATTTAACTCCTTTTCTCTTAGAATTTTGTCTCAGGTAGGCAGATCAGCAGTGACTTTCATGATGATGCCTCCATTATGAAACTATCCACAGTAAGATGGCTTTGTGTTTAGCTCATTTTCATTGTGGTGCAACCTTTTGTTTGATATGTACTTACATTTTATATGCAACTGGTCTTTTTTGGCTTCTTTTCAAAGCCTGACTTTTTTCTTTTTAGAAATATTTTTATTTTACATCAAATAATTTAAAAGTCTATAGCATCAAAGGAAATTCTCTTAAGTCATAGGTACATAAGCTGACTATTATTTTCACTCATAAAATTGCAAATACTAACTGCTATGAAGTGGATCTACCATCGTATTCCCGTCTGCTTACTAGCATCTTTTTCTTTCCTTGTCTTGACTATAATCTATTTTACAGGAAGTTGTCTTCATGAACTGTTCTGTTTTATCATACAACAAGGAATGGGAGTGTCTTGAAAGATCATTTGGGCAAACAAATTAAAGATGACAAAGTTACCACTATTGCACTTTTGTTTATGCTGCAAGTTATCGAATTGTGGTGAATATTCTAACGAGAATGAGAGAATTTATGCATCAAAGTCAGAAGCAGAGGGGCTGGAGAGATTGCTCAGTGGTTGAGAAGACTGGCTGCTTTTGCAGAGGACCTGGATTCGATTCCCAGCATCCTCATGGCAGCTAACAACCATCCCTAACTTCAGTTCCAGGGGAATCCGGCTCCCTCTTCTGACTTACAGGCATGCAGGCAATACACTCATACACATAAAATAAAAATAAAATATAAAATATTTTTTAAAAGTCAGAAGCAGAATCACATGTGACTCTTAGTCCATTCTATATGTACCTGAAATGAACTCCCTGAAGTTTCTAGCATTTTTCCCTTGATGACTGGGAATCATTAGAGACAATTCAGGTTCCTTTTCTAGGTGACCTTTGAAACCTCTCCTCCTTATGCCACATCTCACTAGCTCATTCATGCATATATTCTATCTTGTTTTTCTCACAGCTATAGCTCATTTCAAGTAGATCTTAGATAAACTAATATTCCAAAGTTTCTTAAAATTCTGTGCTACTATTAAGTCATCTCCTGCTTCTTTTGATCTTTAAACACTTCTTAATATTTTGTTATTATTACTAGTATTATATCCAAGAATAGAGATGTGATATTTTTCTTTCAGATAAAAAGTTATTTTCTTAAATCTGTCTTTCTAACCTAGAAGTAAGCTCTGGGACTTTAATGCATCTGAGCATACCAACTTTATATCATCAGGATTTAATAGAATAAAATAAGGTCAGATGTAAAGTATTTTACCCCTTTATCAGTGAACTACTTTGGCATCCACTCAGCCTGGTGTGAATCCCATTGACAGTATGTTCTTCTATTCCAAACTGTACCACCTGACAGGTGTGTAAAAAAACCACGTGTAGTTTAAATGATAAACCATCACGATGGATATTCAACTTCACTTGAACATTAACTACATAAACACTGTAAGATTTAAAAAACATAATTTATTTGTTACCTTTATGTGTATGAGGTCAGAAGAGAACATTGGATCCCCCTAGAACTGGAGTTACAGATGGTTGTTAGCCACCATGTGGGTGTAAGAACTGAACCTGGGTCCTCTACAAGAGCAGCTGGTGCTCTTAACTGCTGAGCCATCTTGCCAGTCCCATGAATGCAATATTTTTGAAGACAGTCTCAGTTACCAAGTGTTTTAGAGTATATAAAGAGAATGAAGTTTGAGGACATGTAAAATAATCAACAAGTAAAAATTTAGTCATTGCAGCATAGACATTTGGAGACACAAGTTTAATAATTAGAGAAAAGCTGGAGACAGGGAAATTTTGGTTCAGATTTTATTTAGGAATATGGTATAAGTAAAAGGTAATGCAGTGTTGGAAATATGTCCATGGCAGGAAAAATAAAGAAGTACAATTACTTGGAGTGGTGAGTCTGAACAAGGCATGAAAAATAAGGAAAGTGGATTTTTATCTTCTTGGATTGCATGACTCTTTGTGGACACAAAGAAAAAGTAATGGAGGATCTTGACACATGTCAGTTTTGGTTTCAAGAATGTATGTCCAAGCAGAATTCAGCCTGATTCAAATGTAATTTATATAAACTTTGGGGAAAATGATATATATCATTATCAAGAGAAGGAAAAACCTAGGATGGCTATGAGGCACTTACTACATGACTTAAAGTGTTCGCACCCAAGTAGAACCTGTTTCCCATGACCTTGGCTCTTTAGCTGATTAACCTGTGTGCTGTATGCTCGTGCACTAATTTCTTTAAATCCCACTCTTTCATACTGAAAATGTTTTACAGGGTAATTTTTGCAAATTAAATTACAGCTCAGGATCATCTCTAGTTTCTTTTTAAGTAAGTAAAATAGACATTTTCCTTGAATACACAAAGTAATCACGATACCAGTTGTTTGTGCCTGGATATAATTAAAAATATCTAACCATTTATTTGTACCCCAAATAGTCTAGATTAATATCTTTGAATTTTCATCTTTGTTTTCTCCTATATTGGCTAGACTTCCCAAACGTGTTCTAAGTGTCCTAGTTAGCTTTAATTGCCAACTTGTTATAGCCTTGAGGCATCTGAGAAGGAAGACTCAATTAAAGAATTGCCTAGATTAGATTGACTGGTGGGGGGTTGATTTTATTATTAATTGATGTGGGAGGACCCAGCCCACTGTGGGTGGCACCATCCTTAGGCAGATGATCCTGGGCTATATAAGAAAGCTGGCTAAGCACATGCCTACGTGAGCCAGCAGGCAACATTCTTCCATGGCTTTTCCTTCAAGCTCCTTCCTTGAATTCCTGCTCTGACTTTCTTCAATGATGGCCTGAGCCCTGGAAGTAGAACCCAACTAGATGATTTCTTTCCCTAAGTTGTTTTGGTCAGAGTGTTTTATTACAACAGAAAAGAAATTAGAACACTAAGTTTTTAAATCAGTATCTATTGATTAACTTTTAAGCACATATCATTAAGATGAAAGACAAAAAAAGTCACTTGTTAGTTTGATTATTTTTAAAATGTTTTATTTATTATTTTTATTTTATGTGTATGAGTGTATTGTCTGCATGTATGTAAGTGTGCCCATGTCATGAAATACCTGCAGAGGTCAGAAGAAGGCATCAGATCCCTTGGGACTAGAGTTATAGTTATTAGCCACCATGTGGGTGCTAGGAATTGAGCCCTGGTCATCTGCAAGAGCAATCAGTGCCCTTAACCGTTGAGCCATATCTCCTGTAGCCCCAATGCATCAGATCCCTTGGGACTAGAGTTATAGTTATTAGCCACCATGTGGGTGTTAGGAATTGAGCCCTGGTCATCTGCAAGAGCAATCAGTGCCCTTAACCATTGAGCCATATCTCCTGTAGCCCCAACTGGTTTGGAACTCGCTATGTAGATCAGGCTTTCTCCATCTCACAGAGACCTGTTCTGCCTTTGACTCCCCAGTGCTGGGATTAAAAGTGCCACCATGTTCGGACCTTTTTTCATTTTTAAGAAATCACCAACTCTTTTTGAGTCTTTGCCATACCATTGTGTTGTGGCAATGCTGTTATTGGAGAAAATTTTATATGGAACTGGCCTTTATAGATGAGTTAGAAGTTGTAGCTTGTTGTGTACCACATCTTATTCAGGAACTACGATTTCCTCTGGGTGAAGTATAGCACAAATGCGCAACTGTCTCATAGATATTTGATTACTTGTTGGGCAGTGACTGGAGTGATATCATTGTTAAGAAGATTTGTCAATACCATATTTTTAGCATGCTCTCTGCTAAGACCACAGAAAGCTGACGAGTCATAGCGGAGGACAAAAAAAAGTTTAGTGAGCACCAAAAACCAATGAAAAAGCAACTCACAGTTCACACTCTTGTGAGTTTTATGTTGGAAGCAACATCTCAGCAAAGTTGTCAGTTTTCATAGGAACGAGTTGAAAAACTAGACTGAAGGCAAGAAAGATTTAAATCCTTGTCAAAATGAGCTCTGTCTCATTCATCAGACTCATCAAATTCAATTTATGTA
>NW_008341187.1:2846481-2909852 GCF_000622305.1 Nannospalax galili | reverse complement strand
TTATGAATATCTACACTTTAAATTTTAACATACATGAAATTTTTTTCAGTCTCATACAAAAATTTGCTTTCTTAACTTAGTGATAATGTTGTACCAAATACAACAGAAATTTATGAAAAGAATTTATTGATTTAAGAAGAAACCTGGTACTAAGAAGTGCCCATGCACTGATTTAAGGGTTGTCTCTTTTGCTAATATCATAGCCAACATCTTGTAGATTCAGGACAGTGTGAATAATTAGATACCAGTTCTTTAAATCGTTCAGATAAAAGCTCTAATTGGCAATTAGAGTAAAAGATTTTGAGGAGCAGAAGTTCTTTGGTTACTAGATAACTTTAAAAATATATTTTTAGTATTTTAAGACGTTCATACAATGTATTTTGTTTATATCCCCTCACTCCCTGCTCCAACTCCTCTCTGATTCACCCCCACTTTCTTACCCACCCAACCTCATGGTCTTTTTAAACTTTTGTCACACAGAGTCCAATTTGGTTGTCCAAATAGTCTTTTCTGTACTTTTGTTTTGAAATAGTGTCTCCCTGTATCTCCAGCTGACCTGAAACTGGCTATGTAGACCAGGCTGGCCTTGATTTCACAGAGATATGCCTGCCTCTGTCTCTCAACTGATAAGATTAAAAATGTGAGCCACCACACCCAGCCCTGCAGTGTGGTCTACCAGGGGCGGGGTCATACCCTTAAAGAAAACTGACCCTTCTTCCAGTAGCTGTCATATGGCAATAGCTCCTCAGCTAGGGCTCAAACTTAATGCTCACCTTCCCCTGCCATGCCGGGATTTTGTCTGGCTTGAGCCTGAGGAGGTCTTGTGCATGCTGTCACAACTGTTGTGAGTTTGTATGTGTGACTGTCATGCTGTCTAGAAAGCACTGTTTCCTTCAAACAATTCACAACATCTGGCTCTTACAATAGACCTACCAACTGGTTAACTTGCAAGAAATAAGGGGCAATGGAATGTCTAGCTCTAAATGCAACATCTATATCATTTCATTCCTTCAAGGTCTGGGGCTCTTCCTAGAAGAGGTAATGGAAAAAACTTTTTTTTAAAAATTTACTTACTTTTATTTTATCTGTATGAGTGCATTGCCTGCATTTATGTAAGTGCACCCATGTTGTACAATGCTCGTGGAGGTCAGAAGAGGGCATCAGATCCCCTGGAACTGGAGTTACAGATGGTTATTAGCCATCATGTAGGTACTGGGAGCCGAACCTGGGTCTTCTGTAAGAGAAACCAGTGCTCTTAACTGCTAAGCCACCTTTTTTAAAAAGACAGAGTCCAGTGCTGTCAGAATCCACTGTTTAGTCACCCACCAACTGGCCAGACTCAGAGTGGTCCTCTGACCCCAGCTTTAAGTGGTAGGATTACAGATAGGAAACACCACATCTGGCTGATTTTCTTTCTAATGAAGAAACTCACTAATGAACAAGTGTTCTAACTATGAAATCACATACTTTTCTGGGCATTAGGAACATTAAAATAATAATAAAATAACAACTCTTATTAGTGATAACATTATTATCAAGAATCTCATCATCAGTTGGAAAACCTAGAAATACATGAGTTGTTGTAGACCCATGGATTTAAAAAAAATCAGATTTAATAAATTTTTGAAATAAACACCCAGAGGACTACGGGAAATATTATATGCATCCCCATTTTATTTGTACAATAAGAATGATACCTAATATTATATTACCTACTTTACAGCAGTGTTTTATGAAATGAGGAGATGGTACGCACCTCTACCTTTCAATTGCTTTTGCTAAAAGTCATCAAAGACATGAATTTGTTTTAGCTGATGAGTATTGAGTAAATGCAGGAAATCAGTTAATGGAATTTAGATGCTTGACCCCCAAACCTAGCAATAGAAGATGAAATAAAAGTGTAGCATCTGCCATAGATTTCAGGAAATGTTTTCATGTTACAAATGAGGAAGCTAAGGGCCCCCCAAACGATATAAATGACATATCCCAAATCATAAAATTCATTAGTGGCAACTCCAGTAGTCATTTAGCTTTGAGCTAGACATTTCATTAAACCCATGGTTCTTCAACACTCACACAACACTCACAATCCATCCTTATGGACTGCTCGCATGTAAGGTTCTTTTTATCTTGTCCAGCTGTGCTCTTCCCAGCTTTGCATTCAGCAGCCTGAGAGACTCCGCTCTCCTCCGGTCTCACAGGTGAGTGTCTTCCTCTATGTCAGTTCTTGCTTTGGTTTTGGATGACTCTAACATCCATTGGTGCACTCCTTCCCTTCATCGGTCATGGATCTCAACTCTGTCCTTTGCCTTCACTGAACAACCCTTTCACCCTGACCATCTTCTGTCACCTTGATATTGCAGGAAACTGTTCTATTTTTTAGCTCATAAATACCAAAAAGTCTCTGAATGACCCAGAGCCTCTTCCTCAACTTGTTTTGCCTCTAAGTTGCTTGCTCTTAATCCTCCACATTTGTCTGGAAAGTCTGGATCACATCATTTTCTTATTTGATCTGGTTCTGGTTCTACATATGAGCAACTCTACCCTGGTGTCTGTGCTTGTTAACCATCTTGTAGAGGTACCATCCTATACCATCTTCTCTGAGGAATATAACTTCCAATTTATGGAGTAGCTATTCCATATAAATCTACAATTTGGGAAAATTAGAAATCAGTCACTATTTTTTTTCAGCTTCTCAGTGAAGAAAAAGTAAAGCCAGACCCATAAAAGAACATCTTGTTAAAATGAAGTAGCAGGATTTCTCCTTAATGAAGGTTTGTAAGTAACAGGGGTAGCAAGGAATGAATAAGAATGAAGAAATTAGAGAAAAGTGGATAGAGTTGGATTCCAGAGGACTGGGATAAGATGAGAACAAAGAGTTTAGGTATTTACCATGTTCAGAGAACCATTAAGGTAAAGGAACAGAAAAGAATCCCCATAAGTGTATTGTGCCCGTGAAACACATGTTGTACACACTGTTGGGCAAATGTTACATATTTATTGTTGTCAAGTTTCCTTCTAACTCTGATTAAGAAGATGTCTTTGCTTAGATGAACCTGCATGAAGACATTACAGAGGAGTTCTGAGGCAGGGGTAGTTGTATCTTGCTGGTTTGTTAACATTGATCAGCACATACATAGTTTCTCCATCTCCCCTTTTATAGCAGTTACATCCACAGCCTGTGATTCTAAATGAAAGGGCTTTGCTTAGACAATATATTCCACAACTATTGTTACCTATTTTGAGTCAAGTTTCTCTGTTGTTTGATTTATTATCTTTTGAGATGAAGTGCAGTCTCACTATGTTGCCAAGCTCGTCGTGGTTCCTGAGGTCAAGTGATCCTTTGATTTCAGCCTCATGAGTAGCTGGGACTATAGGTGTGTACCACCATGCCCAGTAGCTGGGACTGTAGGTGTGCACCACCATACCCAGTATCTGGGACTATAAGTGTATACCACCATGCCTGGTTATATTATAAATTGAGGGGAAGCATAAAGAACAATAAGTAATTTGCTGATACTATGTTTAAGGGAAAACTATTCATAGTAGACGTCAAAAAATGATATGGAGATGTTGAAATAGAGACAACTTACAATAAGTAAATTATATCCTCTTTTCCTGGAAAAGCAAAAATTCTACTTGTTACTTCACTTTTTAGTCAACAAATATTGCCTTGTTGATATAAAAGTCATATCTTAATTTCTAAGTAAAATAAATGCTTAGTGACCATTATTGCTGGGCCAGGTGTCTGCTATAGTAATTGAGGGAAAGGGTATAAGAACTACAGTCCTATCACATTCATAATGTAGTGATCAGCACTGCACTAATTAAATTTGACCATAGGAACAGGTGTGAGGCAGAGCATTCACAAGAAGTGTGACTAAAGCTTGGGAGGAAGACCTCACAGCGGCCCTGCAGGGGAGGTGATAGCTAAGATCCACTCCATTAGGACAAAATGAGGAGCAATATGAGTAGAAACACTGATATAGAAAACAAAGAGTGCCTGTGGAACCCAAAGAGTCAATAATTCTGGGGTCTACGCAGTGGGAAGAGGGACCTAGGTCATGATGGGACACACTTTTCAAACCAACAAGTCAGACTGTTTTGTACACATGGTGAGCCAGAGAAGGATTTCAGGCACAGAAGAACCATGAGCATATTTTTGCTTTGGAAAATGGTGCTTTGAAGGCTTCATAAAAGATAAAGTAGCAAGAGCAATCAAGTGGGAGGCTTGGAAACAAAGTAGGAGGTTATTTTTGGTTGGGATGTGTGGTGGAAGGAGATCTGATTTAATTAATGGATCAATTTGGTCAAGAGATGCTGAGTGTTTTACTAAAGGGAGTGTCAATAGGAAGGGAAAAGAGCGAGTGGACTTGACAGCCATAGAGTAGGTAAGTCAGGATTTAGTACCTGAGAGGTTCTGGGGTGGGGATGGGGCATCAGAGAAAGGGAAGCCTGGAATGACTCCATTTTGTAGAAACAAATAGGAAATAAACAAGGAAACACAGTTTTAGACCGGGTGAGTTTTAAGTATCTATGGGAAACTGAAGCCAAGGGATTCACAGGGAGGAATTTAGACAGGGAAGTAGACCTGAGATTTGTCAGCGAACAGCTGAGGGTAAACCCACAACATGTGATTAGACCGCCGAGAGGGAAGAAGTGAAAAGGGAAGAGTTAAGGAAAGAACTCCGGGGGAAAAAAATGGATAAGATGATCCAGAAAAAAGTTGAAGGAGAGAAGTGGAGAACCAGAAAAGAACCAGACATCATGGAAGTCAAAGAAGAGAGTTTCAAGAAGGGAATAGTGACAAATAGAGCAGAAGGGACAGTGGAAACTGTTCTGTAATGATGGTGTCTTACTTAGTTCTTTGATCCTACTATAACAAAATACTTAAAACTGTATAATTCATATACAACATAAATTTATTTATTTATTTATTTATTTATTTATTTGTTTGTTTGTTTGTTTTTCTGGAACTCATGATGTAGACCAGGATGAACTTGAGCTCACAGGCATGTAGCCCATGCCCAGCCTTAAATAACAAACTTATTTTTCAGAGTTCTGGAGGCTAAGATGTTCAAGATAAAAGCGTCAGGAGGCTGGGAGTATGGTTAGAGCTACTCTCTACTTTCAAAACTTGTTGCTGCATCTTCCAGAAATGATGAACCTGTGTCTTCCCATGGTAGAGGTACAGAAGGGAAAGAAGGGCCTAGCTAGTTCTCTCTAGCCATTTTATGAGACACTTGTCTGATCATGAAGATAGAGCCTTCATAACTTACTCCCCCAAAGGCCCTACTTGAATCCAACTGCAATGGGAATCCAGTGTGAATAGGGAAGGACATTCAAATCACAGAAAATGCCCCTCATTTTTGTCTGGCTTCAGCCCTTCTAATAATCTGTTGATTTCTAAATCCATTGGCAAGGCAGAGGTTAGGAGGAAATGGAGGCTGTTAGAATGCAGCCTTGTTCCTAGAGAGCCAGAGAAGTATTTAGAAACAATGGCAGGAGGAGAGGCGCAAACTTTGGGATGGGAAAGGCTTAGAAATTTTAAAGGTTGATGGGAAAGAATGATGGGGAAGGGAGGATCTGAAGACCACTGATGAATCAAGCCTGCTAAGGAGCAAGGAGAAATTGTATACAGCCAACCTTCAACAGTCTATCCTCTGGGCAGTGATAGAGCTAAATTGGGAAGAAGAGGGAAAGTTTGAAGATAACATTTCTCAGCCTTGGCTTGTCAGTTGACCCAGCTGAGGAACAGAAAGGAAGAACAAGAAGGTCAAATGCAAGCCCAGAAGGTTTTGTAAGGGCTCAAGTGAGATCACAAAGCACAAGGAGTGTTGTTTCATATTGATTTGATAGTATCTCCATCAACATACAGCCCCCAGATACAAGAAAGAAAGCTGGACACCTGTTGGCCCAATGCCCCAAACACCAGAATCTTCTTTTTGTTAATTACATAGGCTACCAGGTGCTCACTAAAGATTATAGCCTAGAGTTATCATGTATTCGCCCCCTGAATCTCTCACGAAACCTGGAGCTCACAATTAATTCATGGTGGTTAGTGACTATAGTTTAAGTGAAGGAGAGGTAGATAGGGTTGGATCCCTGTAGGTCACTGCTAGCAAGTCTAGATTAATTGTGAGCTCCAGGTTCATATAGAGAGGGACCTGGCAATGAACCCGGAGCTCAAGATAATTCACGGTTGTATGTGCTTATAGTCCCAGTACAGGCGATGTGGATCCCTGTAGGTCACTGGCAGCCCATCTTAATTGTGAGCTCCAGGTTCATTGACCCAGACATTTACTGTGTCTTCAAGTCATGAAAGAGGTCACTATAGCTTTTCTTCATAAAATTAGGTTTCCAGATCATAATACACTTGACTTTCCTTACTCTTCCTGAAAAATCATCTTTTCAAAATTTCATGTTAACATTTTTCATTTTTTATTTCTTAAAGATCAGATTAAAAATGTAAATAATATTTTATAATTTATGTTTTTGTTGACAACATTGATTATTACGCTGTTCAGTTCCCCATTATATATACTCCATTGTAAATAAATTGTTAGGCTTAATTCCATGAAACCATTAGTTTCTCTTGAAGAGGTAATACAATTCATCTTGATTGGTAATCAGATTATTGTAGCCCCTATCCCAGGAAATGTTCTAGTTTATGTGAGTAGATACTATATTCTTCCATCCTACTTAGAAAACATTATTTCATATTCAATTTTATAATGATAAAATACCTCAGTTCTATTTTGGAAGGAGGCAGAATATTAATATACAAATAAACAGAGATGACCAGCACCAAGTAACCTATGAACTGCAATTTCTCTGTGTTAAGAAGCAACAGACCATATTTCACATAGGCTAAAGTTGGACAAAACTTTTCTTTTGATTAATTAAATTTCTTCTTTCTCATGTATATAATGCACTTCGATTTCTCTCACCCCCACCTCTTTTACCTTCCTCCCAATCCTGTCAATCCCTCTCCCCCCTACAAGTCCATTTTCCATGATCATGTCTTTTTATTTTTTTTCTTTGTGATCCATTGCATTTAGCCGGGGAGCCTCTTGTTTCTGGCCTGCCGGCGCTGGAATTGTGGGCCTGTCCCACTCAGAGCTGTTACCTAGCTTCTGGGGCTTGAGCTCGGGTCTTCATGCTTGCACAAAAAGTGTTTTAGTGACTGAGCCGTCTCCAAGCACAAAACTTTCTTACACATCTAGGTGTACAGAAGAGTCCTTGAGTGTGGATTCCACAATGGGAGAGTCTTTGGACTCATTAAAGAGTCCTTCTCTGGCTCAGATTCTCTGAGCATCAGCCTGGTCTCTATCAGCACACGTGGGGACCTGCTCTGTCTCTGCTTCCATGTTTTGTCCCGTTTTGGAGGGGTGCAGTTTTTCCAGAAGCAGTCTCTTTTCCGTGTACAGCACTGAGACTGTCCACAGTGTCCCTGGAGAATTTACAGCTGCCTCCTTTCCAAACCCACGTCTCATCCTCAGCAGAAAATGAAGTGTGTTAAGCACATTCCAGTGACAAAGTCAGAGGGAGCATTTTATCTACTTCCTAACTTTCCATAGTGCTTCTCTGGGCTTCTAGACCATAATTACTTGTGGCCTGGCATCTAGTCTTGCTGAGCATTGTAGGTAGACTCAGTATTCATAATGCTATTCTGTACACTGTTCTCTGAGCCAAAAGCAGCAGGATTTAATATATATGATGACTTACCAAACAGATATCCAGTAGCTCTTTGTCTTGTAATAGATGGTCCTTAAATTAAATCACAAAGGTAGAGGGAGGAGCTGTGCAATGATATATGTAAGGGATGAATTACTCTTTGGGAGTGCTGGACTAGAAATGCCTAATATGAAATTGTGAAAAGACATATTCCATTTTTCTTTTATGTTGGTACATGCTCAGAGAAAGTTCAGCATGTGATACCCTTGATCTGCCATTTTAAAAGTAAAATCCCACTTGAAAGAAATTGCTTCCTAAAAATGAAAAAAAATATATCAAGTGAGTGATTAATTTTTGAAGTGCTTATATTCTTCCTTTCACTGGGTTATTTTTAGGCTCTCTAGGTGCAGAAGAATGTAGCAGCACAATCCTCTCAAACTTTATAATGTGCAGACAGATCACCCGAGAGCTCGCTAAACTTCAGACTCTGATTTGGTAGGTCTGGGGCTCTATATTTCTTATAGACTCTTGTGTGCTGGTCCACGGACCACACCGTAAAGAGACCCTCTGGAAGCTTTCTAGAATGAGCTTCCTATGACAGTATACTGTATGTGATATCTTACACATCTTTGAAAATTTTCCTTCAGAGTCATCTATATATCTAATGACATAATATCTGATGTTCTGTGCCCCTAAATTAGACAGAAAGTCTTTACTAATGTGTGCATTTGGAAAACTATACTAGTTATTGATCTATTCATTTCTTATATTCAATGATTTTTAAAAGTGTGCATTAGATAACATAAATAACTGGTGTGGAGAATTGTAGTTAATAAAATTTCTGGATATATGAATACTTTTTCCCACGAGGATACTATTCCCCCAGTGGAATATAGATCCTTATCAGATGTGAACTGCTAGAAGGTGAGGCCTCAGCTTTGTTTTGTTCATTGCTGTGTTCCCAGCAATTTGAGCAGTGATTTGCACGGTGTACACACTCAGTAAATGTTTACTTTGGTTAAGGTAGGAAGGCTTTTGTTTCCAATGCACCTTCTGTTTTAGTAAAGGGTTTGATGACTTCAGAACTTGCACAAGTCACTTAAGTATTTACTGCCCCACATTGTAAATACAAATGCAGTAAGACATCAGATTAAGTATTCAGTTTTCAAGAACCAAAAACCTTGGAAGTGTTTGTTTTTATTAGTCTATATATTATTTTCTTCATCATAGAAGTTGAATATAACAAATAAAAAACAATTAATTGCATCTTTTGTAGGTAGAGTCTTCTTAATATAATATTCACCTTTAACTTTTCTAATAATTGTGGGAAAATTGCAGCATTTGCTGTCAATGAAAACCATTAGGTGTTTTGTTTTCCTCATTTTCTCCCTTTGGATGAATGCATGCATGTGGTGTTCTGTCTTCCTTAGACTTGGTGCTCATGAGCAGTGTGATGTGTACAGGGTCGAAAGACCAGGTTTCATCTCATCTCCTCCTCAGCTGTCTCCATGTCAGGGCAGGCCGATGAATTCCTTTCAGCATGCCTTCTCATCTGTGCAGAATCCGCCATGCCTTCCTTCCATCTTTCCTGTGAGGGCTGGAAAGCAACATGGAGCATTTATGTAAACATAATTTGTTGCATTCTACTATACCATAGCTTATATTACCATTTTCTCATTTTCATTATTAATTATCGCATTCTGCTTTCCAATTTCTCAGAAAGTTATAAACATATACTATTGTTCAGCAGTCATTTAAAATGGTTGGTTTTGTGCTGAAGGAGACACATTTCAAAATCCCTGCTTTGAAAGAAAATTTTCCATGGTATGAGACTTACAGGAGGTTGCTTACAGCTACTTGCTATGAGATGCAAGTCTTTTGTTGTAGCCTGCTTTTGCTCTCTACACCCCCCTGGAACCTCTCTTGATCATTTGCCTTCATCTCTTCATATGTTCTGCCTACTCTCTGATTTTCTTCCAAGCTTAGTCTCTGTAGGTTGGCTTAAAGGGCAGGCCTCAGCTTCATGTCAATCAGCCACCCAGTTCATCAGTTTATTCTATGAGCATTGTTCCTACTGAACATGAGGCAGTGTGCCAGGCAACAGGTCTTGAAAATGAATCCAGCAGTGCAGGTGTCAATAACATTTTGTAACATAGGTAAATATCTACAATAAGTTGTACATGCATTTTGTTATAATACAATAATGTTACCTATGCTTTCAGATTTTATGGGTACATCACCGTTCCTGCTATTGTTTTTGGTCTAGAAGGACATGAGAGGAGAGAAGAGAGGGGAAAGGGGAGAGGAGAGAGGGGAGATGAGAGGGGGGAGGTGGAGGGGAGAAGAGGGAAGGGGGAAGGGAGGGGGAGGGGAGAGGGGAGAGAGGAGAGAGGAAAGAGTTAGACTATATAGATCAGAGAGAGAGAGAGAGAGAGAGAGAGAGAGAGAGAGAGAACATTAACACAAGTCTGTACAGGGTGGAGAAGCCCAAGGAGAGCAGGCTTCTTCCTCAGGGTTCTCTTAGAATAAGTGGCATTAGAATGCAGTCTTACATGGGAGCTAATCTTGCAAATGCAGAGGCAAACAGAAATGGGAATCTCTCATGAGTGAAGCCATGTGACTAATTCTTAGTAAAGTGCTAACAGGTGTGTAGGAAATGCACTCTGATTTTTTCTGGAGGTAAGAGTAGTACGTACTAGAAGGGAGTTATGGAAGAATTGATTGGAAAAGTGGACCCAGATCTCAGTTCTGGTGGTATCAGAGTCTGAGCTGCCCTTTTGTTTTCTCTGATGGTCAAAACAGAGAAGACCCTCTTGAAAATTTCTGCCAAAGACTGAAAAAGACTTACTTTTACTTTTCTCTGCCATATTTTTCCATTCCTTGTCTTCCCTCCTTGTGGTAGGAAATGACTCTTTTGCAAGGAAACTGCTTTCTTTGCTTGCATAGCAAAATGTTGCTAATCATGCAGTCCACTTGCATTTCCAGAGTAACATAAATATTTGATCATGAGAAAGATACAGGCGAACTTATTGGAAGGTTTTGCAGTTTGAGCTGGAGCCTCTGTGGACATGTGGCTCGCCTCTCACTGAAGCAAAAGGCATATCACAAGCTGCCTTCTCAGCTGTGAAATGCCACTACTTAGGTCACATGCCTCAGATAAAAAACTGCCAGGAGCAACGCCTTCTTCTTGGCAGAGAGGCGTGCCACCTGCCACCCAAAGCTGCCGTCCCCTCTGGCATCGTGCTTCACTTGTGCATGAGGAGAGGTTGTGTTCTCTGCCTTTTGCAGCGTGTTTCTTCATGGCATGTAACCTGGCTGGAATCCAGTCTGATATGTCTGATATTCCTTGAATTAGAGATTATCTCCTGTATTTATCAGAACCCAACAGCTATTCTTTATGGTGCCATTCATGCTCATTTACCTATGGACTATCAGTCACTTAACCATTCCCCTACGACACCCCCCCAACCCTTTACCTTCATCTCGCACATGGTGAGATGCCCCAGATATCTGTTCTTACATAATTAATTCTAGGAGTTCTTTCCTGGATTGAAAAATGCCCAGGTAGCTCATTGGGCACTATTTCTAGGTTTATTAATGAGGATGCTTTCTCAAGAGACTGATATTTGACCAGTGGACTAAGGAGACCTTGCTTACCCAAGGTGGATGAATACCATCCAGTCTCTTGAAGATCCCAATAAAGCAAAGGGGCAGAAGAAAGATGAATTTGCTCTCCCTTGTTTTATGGCAGGAGTCTGCTTCTCTTGCCCTTCCCCTTGAACATCAGACTCATGTTCTCCAGGCTTTGGATCCTGGGACTTGCAGCAGCCCCTTAGGTCTCAGACTATTATAAAAATAGCCCTGCTGCTTCTGAGGCCTTTGAATTGAACTGAGATACCAGCTTCCCTGGTCTCTAGCTTGCAGGCAGCCCACCTTGGGGCCTCCTGACCTCCATAATCATGTGAGTCAATTCCTGTATCCAAAAATCCTCTCAGCTTTCTATGTATCTTTGGAACTCTCTAGAGAACTTGGACAAATAATGATATGGTCATTTTTCAAAAATATGGATGAAACAGTTGTGACTTAGCATTTGATGTGTTCCAGGCACTGTGAGTTTTATATGTATTACTTTATTAGATCCTCTTAAAACCCCTACGAAATATATATTAATATTGCTTTTGAAAATTTAAGAATGATTGCCTAAGTCCTTAAATTAAAGTAACAGAGATCCCAAACCCCAACAATCTCACCCTACAGCTGAAGTGTCTGATGACTCTGCAGTTGCCTATAGAAGGAAGCATTCAGCTACTTAACCGGCTTTTTGAAATTAAGTATTGTCAGCAATTTAAATGGCTACTTACATTGGTAAAAGAATGTAAACAATCAATGCAAATACCATATTACTGCAAATCGGATAACCTTTAAAAATCACACATTTCATCTAATGAACTTGTTCTTTTCCATATTTTATTGTATGTGTACGAGTGTATTGTCTATATGTAGGTAAGTGCACTTACATCATGCAATGCCAGCAGAGGTCAGAAGAGGGCATCAGATTCCTTGGAACTGGAGTTATGGAGGGAAGGGTGGTTAGCCACCATGTGAGTCCTAGTAACTGAACCTGGGTCTTCTGGAAGAGTAGCCAGTGTTCTTAACCACTGAGCCATCTCTCCAGCTCCCAGACTTGTTCTTTTCGCCTGGAGGACCACACAGCCCAGCCCATCATCACTTTGAAAAGGATAAAGTGAATGCACACTGAGTCAATTCTGCTCATGTTCTGAAATGTGTTTTCTAGAAAAGGAAGTTCCTACCTAGAGCTCATTCTAGTTTGAACAACCACAGAGGGAGATTTGTGACCACAAGGTGAGAGGTGTCTATACATTGGCTTGTTTTCAAGCATACTTTATTCTTTTTGGGAAAAAAAAAAACACCTTAGAATGACAATGATAATTAAAATAATCATGCCTTCATTTTTCAGTGTCCAGAAAGATCCTATAATTGAAAAAAGAAGAAGAAAAAAAAAACCCATCTGATCCATATTTCTAAAACCAGGGGCATTTAGCAGTAAAGTAAAAAGGAAATCCACTTGTATTTCTAAAGCAAGGGACATTTAGCAGTTAGGTGAGTGGAAAATGGTTAGTTAATTCTCTCCTTGAAAATGTGTACTGGAGAGTTTTAGTACTGGAGGCTTTAGTACTGAAGAGTTTTCTGCATGTTTTAATTTGATAATCCTCTTAACTGACTAATTGTCCAATGCAGACTATGCTCACTGACTCTTGACTCTCCAGTGGATGGTTAGTTCACAGGCAGACAGCCTCTCTTCACTGCTCTTCATGCTCACACAGGCATGTGGTGATGAGATCCTTGGCTGGTTGCAGAAGGTATTGGGGTGTTGGGCTGACTTGGTTGAATCTCATAAATTCAAATACCTAAGAACCTGTGATTTTGTGAGAAGGGAGACAGAATTATTGTTTTGTAACAGAGCAACACTGACTGTTCCTTCCAGAGAGGATTCTATCAGTGACTGGTTTATCTCCAGAGCTATCAGCCTTTTTAGTTATTGCTCTTTCACTTATAGTTACAGTTCAAGCAGACACATAATGTGTATGAAAGGTATGAAGGAAGGGATGTATAGTGACTAGACTGAGGCTTCTGGAGACAATCAGAGCCTGCCTTTGTCTTATAAGAGCTGTATGACCTTAGGTAGGTAGACCTTCTTTTAATTTTATTTATTTTTTTACTTTATGTGTATGAGTGTTTATACCTGCATGTAGGTAAGTGCACTCATCTTGTGCAATGCCTGCAGAGGACAGAAGAGGCTGTTGGATCCCCTGGAACTAGAGTTACAGACAGTTGTTAGCTGCCATGTGGGTGCTGGGATTTGAACCCGGGTCTTCTGCAAGAACAGTCAGTGTTCTTAACTGCTGAACCATCTCTCCAGTCCCGGTAGGTAGACCTTTTACCTTCCTACACTCATTCCTTAAATCTGTAAATTTGGAATCATAATTGCACTTGTTTTTTGTTTGTTTTGAGTCTGGGTTTTATGCTATAACCCAGGTTAGCCTAGAAGTCACTATGTAGTCAAAGCTAACCTTGAACTCATAGCAATCCTCCTGCTTTAGCTCCCAAAATACTGGGATTATAGTGAAAGTCCCCACACCTAGCTGTATGTGATAAAGTAAGTCAATGGTGACTTGCATTAAGCTGAATGCACCTAAGAGGTGCCTAGGTTGGGCATATTCTACAGTGGTGACATTCTCTTTTGTTGAGGCTCTCTGAAACGGGCCCAGATTCTACCAGCAGGGGCAAAAAGGAGATTTCATATGGAAAATAATTTTATGTGTAAAGTTGTCTATATAACCTCCAAGGCATTTACCTACTTCTTATCCAGTTTTTCACTGGGGAAACTTTTGAGTATTACACATGACCCTGTTAAAAGTCAATGCCTTTGGAAAGTGAAGCACTTAGTGCTATGAATAGTTATAGGTTACCAGATAAAATTTTGGAATGGGTAGTTCTTGCAGAGGAGAGCCAGTACTAATAGGCCAGTTGAAGGACATCAAAGGTTATTTTCAACTCAGAATTTTCCTTTGGTTTTAGCTATGAAGACATGCACAGCACTTCCTGAAGGTCTGTGATGATCATCTTTAACCGTCATCACTTCCCTTTCCTAAGCAGCCTTGGATAACCTGCTTCATTCACATGCAGCAATAGCCTCTGCTCTGCACAAGGTTGCCATCTGAAATGACTGCATAGGGGTAAGGTAGGCTGAAATCGTATCAATAAGATCACAAAGCTAAAAGTAGATATTTATAGTCCTGGTTGTCTTGAATGTAGGACATAACTTACCTTTCATGTGACTTGTAAAGCGTCTATCACAATCCCAGGCTATAAACACAGACTGCAACCTTAGTTGAGAAGGGCTGCACCATCATAAAGTAGGAGGTATTTGTCAGATTTGTGAGACTGCCATAGAAAATGTTTGTTGTTTAAGAAAAAGGTTAGGTATTTGGGGATAATTTCTGTGCCTAAGTATTCATCAATATATTTATTTATGGCATTCTTCTTCCTATTTTCCAGGCCATAAATTGAGCTTCTCTTTGTTATGTCTTAAATTTTCAAATATTTTGGTCAGGTTTTCACTTCTGATTGTACAATTGAACCATCTCAGGGACTGAAAAGCTTAAAGATGCCTGTCTGCAGCTGTTCAGTCTTTCCTATGAAGAGAAAGTTCCGGGAGTAGATGAGGAAGGGAACAGACAGCAGGTCTTGTGCTGCAATTTTCCAGGCCATAAATTGAGCTTCTCTTTGTTATGTCTTAAATTTTCAAATGTTTTGGTCAGGTTTTCACTTCTGATTGTACAACTGAACCATCTCAGGGACTGAAAAGCTTAAAGATGCCTGTCTGCAGCTGTGAATCTCCAATGGAGCCTGTAAAGCTACGTTCAGTCTTTCCTATGAAGAGAAAGTTCTGGGAGTAGATGAGGAAGGGAACAGACAGCAGGTCTGGTGCTGCACCTGTGAAGAGTAACCTGCACTGACCGCAATGTACTGCACAGCCCTGAATCCATGAAAGTGGTGGTCATGTGGCCCTGGTGCTGACTGTGTACATGGGCTGCTGTCCAATTCCCCCTGGTCTGTTTGTGACTGAATGTGTCTTTTCACTTAGGCCTTAGACCCAGTGCCGTTTCCTGAAGAAGTCCGTCTCTAGCAAACTATCACCACTCTCTTGTCACTTTTTATCCCACTGTTTTATTTACTTCAATCAAGGTAATAGCATTTATGCAATTCTTTACAAACTTGTTTTTAATCTCACTTACCAACTAGACACTGTTGTATTTTCAGAGCTTAGGTCAGTATCTGACAGCACAAAGATGTGAATCAGGTATGTTTTTGAATGATCAAACCTGTGGTTTGAAGGATGGGAGACAGCTCAGTCAGTAAAGTGCTTGCCATGTAACCATGAAGTTTTGCTTTTTTCCTGAGGTTTTTGCTTTTTTCCTGAAGTTAATTCAGGGGAAAAAGACACACACACACACACACACACACACACACACACATTATTTTCTATAAGGTGACCTATGACAAATGTGGTCCAATTATCCTATAGGTTATGGTATGAAATGAGAGGCTGAGGGATTTCAAACTATCCATACTGATAGCCTCATTTTACAGATGAGGACATTGAAACCCAGAGAGGATAACAGTGGATCTTCCATGAACTGCAGAATGAATAAAGGACTGCTTGAGTCATTAATAAATAGTTGAAGGTCATGTAGTTACATGGTGCATAGTAGATATCAGAACCATGTCAGACCACGGTCCTTTCATCCCATCAGGGACTTCACAAATATAAAATTAGAATCATATGGGGATATTAGTCAATACATGAGGGATGGTGTTCTGGGACTTGAATTCTTATACCTTGCCCCTCCTCCAGGTTTGGAAACTGCTGTATGCCTCACATTATTAATACATGAATTTGCTTCACTTTTTTAAAACTGCAGAGATGGAGCAGGGGAATTCCATATAATGTATGGAGTCTACCTCTTATAGGATTTTCTAAATAGAAAGGCCTCTACTTTTTGCTTACCTTCACAGAATCAATCTTTGAGCTAAATCTCAATAAACTAAAGAGCTACTTCTGACATTTAATTAAATGCAACAGTTATTGAGTGTGAGGAATAAAAAGTGAGTTGGGCATGCTTCTTAATATAGATTCCTTAAATCCTACTTAAATAGACAGAAAGAAGTTGCAGAATTCTGATATTACCCTAAATTTTAGATAATCATGATTTGTCAGTCTGCTGGCAACTTATCTCGTACCTTGTAAGGCACATTGGGATGCTTAATTTTTTTCTGATTAACTGTTAAATGAAAGAATTGGCTTTTTCTTACTCAAATGACTGTAGAATTATCTATTAGGCAGTATGTATTCAAAGTATTAGCATTCTGTGGATAGTTCAGGAAAGAGATGTGAAGGAAGCATCACATTTTATCTTCATGTTTTCAGATTAAGCAGTAGTGGAGCATTCTTAATTATGTAACAGGTATAACAATTATATGACAGAATTAATCTTTCGATGGAGGTAGCAAGTTCTTTCCATAGCAAGCTCTGCATTTCTAACCAGATTTCAGTCACTATATCTTTTATGTTCTCCCATGACAGCTGTCACCTGTAAAATAACTTATCCACGTCTGTTTTATACATTCTCCATACAGAATGTTGAACATGACTTGTTTTGTGTTTAGAGAAGAAGAAATTTATTTCTCACATTTATAGACAAGAATAGATAAAGGGAAATAAAGACATTAAGGACAGACTCAAAGAGGTACTGGGCAGTCCAATGTGCAGAGAGATGCAGCACATAGATAGTCCTCAACTTACAATGGGTTACATCCTACCAAGTCCTCAACATATGATAGAGTTATAACCCAATAAACTCACATTAAGCAGAAATATCTTATATGAATTGAAAATGCATTGAATTGCTGGTGTGGTGGTGCACACCTTTAATCCTAGCACTCAGGAAGCAGAGGCAGGCAGATCTCTGTGAATTCAATGCCAACCTGGTCTATATGGTGAGTTCCAGGCCAGCTGGGGCTACAGACAGACCCTGTCTCAAAAAGACCAAAAGAAAAAAAAAAAGAAAAAAGAAGAAAGTGCATCGAATTCACACACTCTTCCAAGTATCCTAGGTTATCAGTTTAGCACACTATAGAGTACTGGTGGTTCACACTTGCAAGCTCGTGTCTGACTAGAGTGACAATTTGTCCAGCATCTCAAGAGAGGATTGTGCTTCAATCCTTAACTTGAGAACGAGAAAATTTCAAAAGATAGTCTCTACTAAATGCTTATTACCATCATAATGTCAAAAAAGTCTTAAATTGAAGTTAAGTTGGGACAATCTACCAGATCGTCCTTGTTTCTAGGGAAAGGTAGGTCAGAAGTCAATTCCCAGAACAAGAGACATATGTATATTTCCCTCAGGACTAATGGGAATTAGACAGTTTGCAAAGAGGACTGTCTAGACCAGTATTAGTGTTGCCCATAGTTGTCTTTTCTGTCATAGCAGGAATGGTACATGGGTGTGGAGGGGTGGTGGTGGTGCTGGTGCTGGATAAGGACAGCCAAGTGCTGGCTGAATGAGGAGACAGGAACATGCTGGGCTTTGTATCTGGGCTAAACTTTTTAGTTCAAGCTGAATATCTACAGAGTCAAGTCCATGGCACATGCATTAGTTATTCGTCTCATTGCTATGACAAAATACCTGACAAAAGTAACATTTATCTCACAGTTACAGGGTACAGTCCATCATGGAGGAAAAGTCATGGTGGCAGGAGTTTGCAAAAGCTGGTCACATTGTGTCAGCAGTCAGGAAATAGAGAAAAATGAATGCTCATGCTAGGCCTTCCTTTCTCTTTTTTAATCCAACTCAGGCCTCCAACCCATGGTGCTGTTAATATGGGTCTTCCTACACCAACTAACCCAATCTAGGAAATCCCTGACAGGCATAACCAGAAGATTGTTTCCTTGGTGACAATCAATATAAATAATCACAGCACATATCAGATATTTGAAAAAGATGTTTTAAATTAATATACATGTGAATAACTGCTTATAGAATCAAGCTGAAGTTTAATGAATAGGATTATTGATCTTTAGATGAGTTTCCCAATTCTAACACAATGCCTTACACGTAATTGGCACATAGAGAAGTTTTATACCCCAGTCCCTAGTGTAGATGTTGAGATGTCTTAGAGTCTTAAATGTTTTTAGTATATTTTAGTAAGGACTCAAAGGGTACTCGATCTTTTTAAAAAATCCTGAGAAAATGAAGTCATTTCTTCTAAAATTAATGCGAAGGTATGGTTTCTAGTTTTTCACATATTAACTTTATTATGTTTTCTGTTTTAGATTGAAAATTGAGTACAAATGTAATGACTCTCTCCCTGAGCAGTATGTGCTTGGGTCTGTGGGAACAGAATTTAAAAGCTGGGGAAGCATGCTTATTTTCTGACAGCATGTGGGCAGCTTGTGGAGCAAGAAATAATTTCCCTCAGCAGCTGTAGAGATGGGTAATCTTTGGTTTTGCATTTGTAAATAAAATGAAATAAAATGATCATCCACATAAAGGGAACATAACTATAATAAAATAACTGGGAAATGGAAAGTGGATTGCCAAGGGTATGAGAAATGCCTGTTCACTCTAGTCAGTGAGTTTTAATGACTTGTATTCATACATATCAGCTCATTAAATAAAAGATAAAATAATTGAATTTAGTCAATCACTAAATTTATTTAAAGGGAAACAGATACGAATCAGTGAGAAAAACTGTGCAGCTGATTCATTAGTTTATTATTAACATACTCACTGTTTATAAGAATTCAGTTTTGCTCACAAACACAAAAAGATTGTTTTCAAACTGCTGCAGATCAAACTCCTAATTTTCATCTTCATGACATAATAGGAAAGTCACTATGGAATGTAGTGTCTTTGTATGCAATTAGTTATTTTTTACATGCAATTAGTTGTTTTTTACACAGTTAATGTCACAGAGGTCAGACAGGCGAGGCTGACCACAGAAAACCTCAGCCGGCAGGAGCCAGCACCATCTGCAGCCCTCTGTAGCCATGGAGGAATATGAACACACTATTGCTAAATCTCTGATTTCAAGAAAATGTAGAAAGAGAAAATCTTCCATGTGAAATGTCTCTATCTTCAAATATCAGCAACTAATTAACATTTTATTTATTTATTATTATTTTGAGACAGAGAATTTCTATGTGAACTAGGTTAGTCTGGAACTTGTTATGTAGTATGGACTGACCCTGAACTATCCTCCCACATCAGCCTCCCAACTTATGGGATTAGAGACATGTACTACTATGCTTGGCTCTTGATTAGTTAACAAAGTCTGACTGCTCTGGTTTTAGTCTGACACCACTGCCTTAGGAAATCAGATGTCCATAGACAATCTTAGAAACTCAGCTCTAACTAAGCTGACGTAATTGTGGGGCTTGGTGAGTGGGTCTTTTATTTATAGGCTTTTTATTTTTTTTAAAGCAGGGGTTTGGGCCAAATAATAAATTATTTGGTTTACCTTAAACTTTCATTCAAAAAACAACTGTGATTTTTATAAAGAATGGCAACTGACCTTCAGTTAACTAAAATTCTTACTTCATTTACGTGACCCCCCCCCCCCAATATTTGAAATCTGCCTGCTATTTGCCTCTCTGAGAGTTGTTTATGAACATTTGTTGAAACTGACCAGAGAAAATACTGTCAACTTGTCTCTGAGTCTAAGTAAATTGTTAGCGGAGTTGCAGTACTTGGCTATCTCCTGCTGTAGTAAACATATTAATAAGCTCTCACAGAGGAACTGTGAACAGATGCAGCTCTGAAAACACAGTGTCCTTGTCACATTTGCTTGTCTGTCTCTCCTACTGAGGCAAGACTTGCTTGTAGAACCTAGTAAATATTCTTTTGCTATAAGCAGATTAGAGTTCATAAATGTAGTAGAAACACACTGTACCCAGAGTCTTGAACGCACAGACTGAACCCAGGAAGGAGCATACACAAAGATGCGATGCAGCACTGTGCCACACGGTTCCGTTACCTTGTTACACAATCCCTTGGAGTCAGACACAAGAATAGTATATTGTGGGCTGCAAGATGGCTCAGTGGACCAAGTACTTACCACACAAGTATGAGTTCAGATTTCTGGCATCCTCATAAGCGTTAAGCAGGTGTGGCTGCTGCCTGTAATTCCAGCACTTGGGAGACCTCTGTCCCCCTGGAACAACCTGGTTAGGTAGCCTAGCCAAATTGTGAAGCCTAGGTTCAGCCAAAGATGCCGCTTCAAAAAATAAGTAGAGAGAGATTAAGAAGGACACCCAATGTCAGCTACGGTCCTCCAGGCGCAGGTATGCATATGTATATGTGCACCCTCACACACGTGTGCCCACACATGTGCAAACAAGCATGTACACATTCATACATACCACATACATACCATCCCCAAAGTAATCATAGGATTTTGCTTTTGCATCCACTTTCAATGTGAACTTTTGCTGAGTTAAATACTATTTGTTTATCCCTCCTACATCTCAGGGAGTGAATTAGAAACTATATCTAGTGTAGTGGAAAAAATGCAGACATCACACCTTTGTTAGGAAACCTTGAAAAATGTACACCTTTGTGAGGTTCCATTTCCTTATAAAAATGCTGATTAGCCAAAGATTCCATGAGGTTTCTCTGAGAGTGAGAAGAAAACAATTAGGCGAAAAAGCACTTTGCAAAGTCCTGAATGTCAGCAAGGCAGCACACTTCTCAGTCACCCCCTCATTCACACATGATAGATGGGAGTACACATTGAATACAGCAGAGTGTTGGATGTAGCATGCTATGGCTCTAACACTCAGGGATGACGGATTGGCTTTCCTGATCTCTACTATCATTCCTTTTCTGCTCGTGTCTTATACCTCAGCATGTTAATTTGTTTCTGTCACAGAGTATATCATTTTTCGTTGCTGCAATAAAACACCATGACCAGAAGCAACTTAAGGAAGAGAGTTTATTTTGGCTTATGGTTCCAGAGGGATAGCCCATCATGATTGGGGACAGCATGGATGTGGGAGGCTGGAGAAGAAAGCTGAGAGATCACATTTCATCCATGAAGCAGAAAGAGTGACCTGGAAGTGGGGCAATGCTACAAAGTCTCAAAGCCCACCTCCCAGTGACCTACTTCCTCTAGCAAGGTTCCATTGCCTAAAGGTTCTATAACATCTCCAGATAGTACCAACATGTTCAAATACGTGAACCTGTGGGGGACATTGCTCACTCAAGTCACCACATTGGGTATGTGTAATCATATTCAGAATGTCAGAAAAAGTATTGTGTCCCTTTTCTGAAGAATCTTAAACATATTCCTTTGAAGTACTTTTATAAAGAGTTATGCATTTAATCTGCATTTTTCTTTCTTTCTGATCTCCTCCCAGTTTATCCATGTGTGTTAGACTTGAGGTGATGATGTTGTCCTTGTAGAGTCATATGGAGCACACAGTATCATCATCAAGGAACAATTTTAAAACTTCTCTTAATAAGCACCACTCTGAGTTCTACCTAGTCTCCTGTTTGCATTCTCATGGTAGGATGGATGTTCTATAATTGGATGGACTAAAATTCCTTTCCTGTTAAGCATTCAGGATGTTTGTACTTTGCTGGTTTGATTTTGTTTCTTGTTAAATAAAGCCAGTGCCAGCACTTGAATAGCTCAGGTGGGGTGGGGAAAGGGAGTGGAGAAAAAGAAACAAAACAAAAATGAAAATTCAAAATCTCTGATTTACAGCCTCTACTGATTTTTGCAGTGGCAGATTTCAGACTTCTGGCTTTATGTCACTATGGGATTTGGGAAGAGATCCTCAAGACAGTTCCAGAGACTCACTATCTGCATTGAGCTCCTTAGTGAGACAAAAAAGGAAAAGCTCTGAAAACTGCTTCAGCATTAACTTCTAACCAATAAACTTTATTTAGTACTGAGGATATAGCTCAGTTGCTGGAGTGCTTGCCTGGCGTGTATGGAGTTCAGGGTTGGATCGCCAGAATCTACATAAACCAGGTGTTGAACACCCATAATTCCAGCACCAGTGGAAGTGAAGGCAGGAAGATCAGAAGTTCAAGGTCATCCTAGAGTACATAGTGAGCTTGATATCATCCTGGGCTATGTGAGACTCTCTCTCTGTCTCTCTCTCTCTGTCTCTCTGTTTCTCTCTCTCTCTCTCTCTCTCTCTCTCTCTCTGTTTCTCAACAAAAACAAAAACAAAACACCCTATATTTAGTGTCTGTGTATTATTGTTTGCAGGGAATGCTCTATTTAGAATATGTATGCACATTATGTATATGTTTATCCATCAAGTCCCATAATATTTTTCTAAAAAGAATAAATAAGTACAGTCAGCTCTCCACCATTATAACAAAATGCCTGAGATAACTAAGTTTTGAAGAGAAAAGGACTAAACATTCCAATCCATGGTTGGGAGGAACCATTGCTTTGAGCCTCTGGTGGAGCTGGCATTTGGCATTGTCAGAAACATTACAGCAAAACTGTTCATCTCATGACCAGGCAAGAAAGGACAAAGAAAGAAGCGAGGCCTGGGTCCCACAGTCTCCTCCAAGAACATGTCACCAGGGGCCTAAGGACTTACTCCAAGGCCCCATCCCCTGAAGGGTGCACCACCTTCTATGAAAACCACCCTGGGACACATGGGCCTTTGGAGATATTCAGCATCCAAACTGTGGGACTAATCTCTCAAGATTAATTCTCTACATTTTATTTTTTTTGTTTAGTTACAAAAATTATTTATGTTCATCAGCCTCAATCTTTTTCCTACCTAGTGATAACACTTTTATAATATATCATATCCCAAAGCTAACCTCAGGAAGTAGGTTCATTACTTCTCTCCACATATTGTGGTTCCAACATCATCTCATGGTATTCTTTACTGAGCAAGTTTTTATTACTTTGTGGAAAAGGGAATTTGGTATCTGCAGTGTCACATGTCATCCCTCACACTCTAAGTGTGGGTACTGTTACCGGAGAAAAGTTTGTCAAAATCCTAGTCTTATTTTTTTTGAACTTAAGCTTATTTTCTCCCTGTCTATATTTTTGTAGTATTCTTTATCATTATGACAAAAGGACCCCCACGCCCCAAATGTGTCCAGGTTGTCAGGCTTTCATTTTATCATTTGATTTGGGCATAATTTGTGAATTTCTCTCTCAGTTCCACATCTTCTGGTTCTGGCTGCTTTTCTTTCAGGGTCATTTCTGTGGCACTGTTGCTCATCTTCAATGACAGAAGCTGTAATTCCACATTCTGTTCTGCATAGTCCCTTTTAAATTTTGCGTTTTATTTTCATCCTTTCTAACTTCTTTTTGTTTTAAATTTGTTTGTCTAGTACACTGCCAATTTACTTTTCTACAATATCTTTATGCTTTTTGTCCTTTACAGTGTGATTTTTTTTTACTCTGTTTTTTTATTTCTTTTTAATCGGTTCTTGTCCTGGTCTGCATGCTAATCTCTGTCTATTCTCATTTAATATAAATTGCATACATTGGATGTTTTTAAAAATTGCCTTACATTTCTTCACAAAATCATTTTTTAGCCCATCCATCCTGCCACTTCCTTTTGAGAGTTATTTCTTTTCCCAGGGCTATAACCCTTCTTTCATGGACCCATGCTGACTATTTCTCTTTTCCTCATCTTCGAGGAAGCCCAAGTCCAACCAGGTCAGACAATCCAGGTCACCTCTCAGGCATCCACTTTCTTTATAAATGTCCTTGCTTATCCACTTGCCAGGAACTATCTATTGCAGATTGGAGCTGGACGACTCAGCTGATTTCAGGTACCCAGCAGAGCTCCCATGGCTAAGTGCCCAGAGAGTAGCCAGTCAGCACACTTAGCTTGCCCTCCTAGGTGTGGAAGCACTGCTTAGAAGAGGAGAAAATTCTTTGAAATGAGTCACTAGGCTTCTATCCATCATTTCCTCAGTCAATTGTGTTGTTTTTGAGTTTGTAGGAATACTGACTGGGTTCTAGAAGATCATCTGACCTCTAGTCACTGATTTTCAGATATGTTAAGATTTTTTCTCAATTCAAATATTTTCAAGGACATTTTAATAATAATTTGGGAAAGGAACTTTTCCTGATTTCATTTCCTTAACTAACTCTGCAATGTTTCCTTGCTTTATACTCATCAAAGTTTTCTTACATATTGAGCTCCACATACATGTTGAAACCATTTTATTTTCTGAGGTTACATTTTATTCTTTTATTTCAGCATGGAAGCCATCATAGACCATGTGGTATATTTTGCCATGTACCAACATTGTGAATGATTATTCTACCTGTTCTGTTATATACCAAGGTCAAGGAAAGTCACACAGACCATAACTAGAATCACTGAAAATCCTGCTTTAGTGGATAGAAGTTAATGATATTTAAATATATTGCACACTCAAGTACAGTCAACTTATTCTCTGTGCCAATTAAGAAGTGTGATGTCACAGAATACAAAGTAATCCATAGATTATTTATGCATTATTTTGGAGTCAGATGCATTATAATTTTTCCTTGCTTCATATTTGCGTAATTACAATTTCACCAAAATTTATATGCAAATTAGCTTAGATCTCTAAAAACATATTAATTGCCTAGATTAGCATGCTGGTTCACAACCCTTCCTCCCACCAAAGGAGTGAGGAAAAAGAAGAAAAATAATAATCAAGGATATAAAATTTAAAGTGAAAAAATTTCAAAACAAATATCTACAAATAGCTGAGAATTGGCAAGTGTCCCCCAAGATTCAGTAGTTTTTCTGGGATGTTGTATGTGTGTGTGCCTGAGTGCTTATGCATACATTTGTTTGTGTATATTGAAGATGGGATTAATGTTCTACATATAATGTGTACATTGAGGATAGGATTAATGTGGGACTTGGAGCTCTGTCTTCTTATAATGCTATGTTCAGAGGTAGATTTGTTACATGGCTTCCATCTTAATCCTGTATGTCTATTTAGATAGGCTATTTTAGTTCAGTTTGAAACACTTTAAGAACACTAAAACTGCAGGAGAGTTAATACTAAACCCTAAAATTCTGTGTTAATGTTCAATCCATGATCTCTCCAGTTTTAGAAAATATTTCAAAATTTATGATATTTGTAACTAAATCTGTACTATTTTTATAAAAATATGATGTTTTCCTGGTTCCCAATATGTAACATCTGATCTATTTCCTTCACAAATTTTTCACATGTCAGAGAGGATAAGATTTGTCCTTTGTAGAACTTTTCTTTCTCATGAATGAACCTGAGATTCATGGAATTTTGTTCTGTAATTTTTATATTTAACAAGTATCAATATCTAAGAATTATAATCCAAATTGTGCCATTTTACCTTATGAAAGGTGTTTGCCACATTTGCTAGATATCTTCAAGGCCCTGAAGTTTTTTTTATTATGATTTATATTTTTAAATTTTCTTATAAAACTGGTTTAAGGGGGCTGGAGAAATGGCTCAGTAGTTAAGAACACTTGATGCTTCTCCAAAGAACCCAGTTTCGATTCCCAGCACCCACATAGTGGCTAACAACTGTCCGTAACTCCAGTTCCAGTGGATCTGACACCCTTTTCTGGCCTTTGTGGGCATTGCACACACATGATGCTCTTACATACATGCAGGTAAAACACTCATACACATAAAATAAAAATAATATTAAATTTTAAAAGAGTGGCTTAATATCGACAAAGAATGCTGAATCACTCTTCAAGTCTATGATATCTTGGAGAAACATCTTTTAGTTCTGAATTCTTCCTTGATCTCCAGATAGTTATTTAAATACAAGAGAGATCCTTTTTAATATGAGTGCTATAAGAAATAAATTCAAATTTTTCTTTATTATAGGAATCTCTGTTGGATTTTGGAATTGATTTAGAAGAAAATTAAATGTCCCAGTCCTGTTCTATCCTGGGCTCAGCAGATCACATGTGAACTTTGTTTAGATCTAGCTTTAGTGTATCCTAAAATCACTTGACTAAGTGTCTTTAACCAGTGTTAAAGAGCCCAGTACCTGCAGTCAGAATGTTATTAGTCCAAATAATGCTGCTTCTGTTTACTGAACACGTTCTTTAGCTTGTCTGTGCTTCCATGTCCTTATCTATAAAATGAAGACAATAGCCACACTTGCCTTTTAGGCTAATTAAATGATGAGCAAACAAGATAGTGCCATGTCCCCAATGCGTAGTTTCAACCTTTGTTCTCTCTATTGCTGTCCATTTGGTGCAAGTAAGATACTGAAGCAAAAAATTATGTAACCAAAGAGGATATTTTTTTGACTCACTCCTGGATTTGGCATGTTCAGTCCAGAGAGCCACAGGGATAGGCAGAGTCCACTGCTCCTCATCCGTATGGAATCAAATTCTCAAAATAAAGAACAGAATTTTCTAGGTAGGAGGAGGAGGAATGTTGGGCAAGTAAGATCAACAGATGGCTTTTTCATATGGGGTAACTTTGAAGGCATCCTGATGGATAAACATGGTGATATTTCTCCTCTCTCTCTCTCTCTCTCTCTCTCTTTCTCGTGCACACATGGGACTATGAGGGTGAACATGCCTATGTGTGCGCATATAAAGGCCAAAAGAAGACATCTAATGTCTTCTAAGGTTCTCTGTTGTACTTTTTTGAGAAAGGGTCTCTCCCTGGACCAGAAGTTTGTATTTCAGTGAGGCTGGCTGACTATCCAGCTCCTGGGATCCACTAGTCTCCATCTCCCCAGTGCTAGGGTTGTAAGCATGAATAGCCATGCTCAGCTTTTTACATGGGTTCTAGGAATTTGAACTCAGACCCTCATACTAGCACAGCAAATTGCTGTTATCCATTGAACCATCTCCCTAGCCCTCAGCATTTGTCCTCCTCATCCGAGGTACTGTTTTGGAAAGTCTCTTCCTTTTGGCTGCAGAGGTCAAGTGTATGAAATATGGACAGGAGGTGCAGACAGAGTCCTTCATTCAAGAAATAAAACAAGAATGGAATCCTGAAATTAAAGAAACTATCTTGTAAGGCTATTAGACATATGTTGTTGCTGAAGACTTTTAAACAGAGGTCTAAAATTGTTTTAAAAAGAAAATGGTATACACAATAAGTAGGGAAAGAAAACAGCAAATATATCTAATTGCCGGCCTTCTATGGATGTGGAACATTTGGGAAATAGTCTCATGTTATGAGAGATTGTTCTGTTAATGTTTATATGACACTGAGTCCTCCAAATTTCTAATTAAAATGTTGAAATTTTCATTTTTAATGAGAATTCATCACTTGGATGATTACTCTGACTATAGTTTGGGTGTAATTTTATTTTTGCCTTTCGTATTTAGCCAAACACAACCTAATCCTTGCTAATCCATGTTTATTGGAGGTGGAGAGTGAAGAAACACAGGTAATTCTCAAAGCTCACATTAGCTAACAACTTCAACAGAACTAGAGAGCGTCTGTTATCACACCTCTGACTATGCTGTTAATGAATTTCACAGAGGGAAATTTTGACTTATTGATTCCATGTTAATAAAACAATTAAAATTTCTCATCAGCAATGAGAATGCTTAAATTCCTTATAGAGAGAAGCCTGTGGATTGGTTTCTTGATCATTTGTCTCCTTATTACTTGTTTGTATAAGTAATATATCCAATATGACACATACTTTTAATCTCCCAGGAAAGTAGGAAGAACATGAAGTAAATTTGTGATTCACTTCAGACATGTTTCAACCACTATCATTATATGGAGATCTTAAACGTGTATTTTATATCTCTCAGTAATCATTTTATTGCAGTTTGGAGAGTCAATTACCAAAGATATAAAAATCCTTTTCGCCAAGTTTAAAATTTATTTAATGAGAGGGGGATAACAATAAAAATAACTCTGAAGATTATTCAGTTGAAAAGAGTTAATCACTGTGCTCTTCAGCAAAGTTATTTGTAAATTTTTGTACTAGTTACTTTCTGTTGCTGTGCTAAAACACCACAAGCAAGGTAACTAATAGAAGGAAGAGTTTATTGAATTTAGGATTCAAGAGAGATATAGGTCAATCATGGCAGGGAGGCAAGGTGGTAGAGGCAGCCACAGCAGAGCAGAACCTGAGCGTTCACATCTTCAAACAGTCACAGGAAGTAGAGACAGACAGAGTGCAAGTGGGCAAGGCTGGACACTCTTAAAGTCCACCCCAGTGAAGGCTGCCTCCAGAAAGGCTTCACCTCCTAAATCTCCGCAAACAGCACCACCAACTGGGGCCAAGTTATTCAAATACTTGGAGCCTACGGGGAACATTCCTCATTCAAAGCACCACACTTTTTAAATAATTTAATCTGGCTTTAAAAAAGGTTAAAAGAAATCTATTTACCATAATTTTACTTTTATAAAGCACAGGATAGGTATTACATTTAGATTTTCATTATTTAAAAAATTTTCTCTTAAATTTTATTTCATTTTGATTTCTTTCTTTTTTATCTTATTTTTGGACACAGGCTTTTATTATGCAAACCAGGATGGTCTTGAGTTCAGGATCCTCTGGCCCCAGTCTCCCAAATGCTAGGATTATAGGTGTGTGCTACTCTGCCTGGCTCCTCCCTCTTAAATTCTTTAACAATAAAACAGGGATCTAAAGATGAAGGACTCAGAAAGAGAATCCTATAAACTATCTCTTTAATATTTTTCTTTTCTTTTTTAATATCATTTATTGAGCTTTTGTAATTTCATACAACAGCTCTTAATCAAATTTAGACCACCCGCCCCTCCAGCCATGCCTCTTCCAACCCCCAATGAACCTCATGCAGTCCACCATGCATGTTTAAATCCTATTCATTCAGGAATTTGTACCCAAATGTCCTTCAGTGTAAATGTGTTCACTGGTGTCTGGTCAGCCCATATAGTGATCGTATGTAAGTCAAACTTTCCTTCACCCAGCAGTAATCAGTCTTGAACACTTCTCAGTCTAGTGCTGGCCACCATCTATTTCTCTCCCCGCTTTGGACCCTTGTTTAATTGAGTTGACATGGGTTCTGTGCTTGATGCCACCAGTGCCACAAATTCACATGTACAAGTTTCCAATGGCCTGGAAGCCTCTACTTCCCTGTGTTCATGACCCAGCTCTGCCTCTTACAATCTTTCCACCCCCTCTTCCACAGTGGTCCGTGGGCCGTGTGTGGATGAGGTTCCACATAAGAGTCCTATCATACACTCTATGGTCTCTTATTCTTTAAAACTTGGCTAGTTGTGACGTTCTGTGTGCATCACACTCTGTAGTATAAGAAAGCTTTACTAGTAAGAATTGAGGGATGCATTAGTTTTTCTCTCTATCCCTTGTTCTGCTGTGTTCCATGAACCTTCGTTATAGAGGTTCAACTGTAGATGTGTCACCTAGTACTGGGCATCTCTCAGACTTATGTTCTCTGTGTCTGACCAGATGTGTAATTCTTCAGTAGCCTCCATCTGTTGCAAAAAGAAGCTTCTTTGATGAGTGTTGTATGGTATGCTTGTCCATAAATATAAGGATCGATATTTAGTATATAGTAAGAAGTTTCATATGTCTTGAGATACAAAAGAGGTAGGGTTTTCTCTATGATCTATGTCCTCTCCTGTCATGTATATTTGGCTGATTTTCAAAGGGCTGTTAGGATAGTCACTTCTTCAAAACCTGTATATCTGTAGTATGACCTGATAAAATGAAAATGAAACATAACTTTAAATTCGAGTGATAGGAGATAGACCTGATTTCCTATTTACTTCTCACTGATTTCATTTTCTCAACTTTCATATTATTTCAGAATTTGAAGGGGAGAAATTGTAGAGTGATTTGCTTATGTTTTAAATAGCATTCTAAAACTTTTATACAAAGTAACTGGTTACTGCCAAAAATTGGCAGGACTCAATAGAATTAATGATTTCATTGTATTTCCATTTTTAAGACTTTATGATATAGTTAATGACGTTACTTGCAAACAATTTTCCACTTTACTTCATCTCCTCTTGAGATTAAAATTAAAATCTTTTGCAAGACTCAGAGAAGAGACCAAGGAATTTACGAAGCCATGAGGAAAATCAGTTTTAAATTAAAATTTAGGTTATAACCAAAATACAGAACAGATGATCAAAGGATTATTAAATAATGGATCTGAAAAAAATATTGCTGTAAAAACATGGTAAAGTCCACCTAGTTGGCAGTGACATCAAAAGAGGATCATCTGTGCTGTGAATTGGAGAAGACAGAGTATATCATTGTAAAGGCCAATAACAGGCTTGAATATCTTGAGACTCTAATGCTACCTTATGATTGTGATTACTTTCCTGAAAAAAATATGATTTGACCCAATAGCACTTTCTCATCAAAACATAAAATACTTATTTAACCCAATTATTCTTGGTCATTTATTAATAATCAAAAATTTAAAAACCCATACTTTGAAGATGTGGGCTGCATATTTAAAGGGTCTATTTTTTTCAAATTTTTACTATGAAATTTGGTTTCAAGTTAGCTATCTGAGTTTATCTGCTTCTTGATCTGTGTATTTCCTACATATTTTCTCCCAATTTTAATGTTTCTTATGAAGCTACTAAATTCCTAGTGGTCTGAAATATCCAGCTTAAGATTGTTCTGTGTTAATGGACTCCAAACATCAAAATGATGTAAGGAATTTTGAAATACATAGAGTTCCATCCTACACTGTGGACCTCCCAAAGGAGAATATCCAGAAATGGAGGATCAACATTATATTTTTAAAGCTTCCTGGTGACAGTGACTTCTTGTGCCTGGGAGCCTTTATCTTGTGGACTGCTTAAGACACTTCCATGTCTTAATCTGGTATTGAGTATATTAAATCTCCTTTATCAGACTGGAGCCTTCTGATTGGCAATGCTCATATTATTTGAATGATGTTTGCTTCTAATGTTCTAAAATAATTTTCATTGGTGAAATGTTTAAAATGATTTTTATGAATGACTTACTCTGGATGGTGTTTTGCATAACAGGAATATTAGTGTTTTTTTTTTAAATGAGAATAATGAAGATATTTCTAATATGCTTGAAATGTTTTTTTGATGTGTTACCAGTCTTAACATATATTTAGATACCTAGAGGCCCGTTTCCAGTCTCACCCACCCAGCTTCTTTTCAGCCAGGACATGAATAAAATTTATGAATTAAATTTACTTCTACTTTCTAAGTGTTTAAACTGCAACAATGATTCCAAATTAAATTTAAAATGCTACTTAAAATTTTCCTATGATGAAAGATTTTTAAATTTTGATATGAAAGTTAGAAAAACTGTTGAGAAGCGGATGAAATAAGCCACTTTACAGTTGCATATGCTTTGTTTAGTGCCATCAGCTCTCCCCTACTCTACTACCACCACTGTTTACTCTATGCTGGTATTGGTTCCTCTGCTTGTTACTATGATAGACTGTATGACAAAAACAACTTAAGGAAGGAGGGTTTATTTCTGCTCACAGTTAAAGGGGACAGAGCATTGCGGTAGGGAAGCTTTGGTGAACAGTTGGTCACATTGCAGCTGCAGTCAGGAAGCTGAGAGAGATGAATGCTGGTACTCAGTTCCCTTTCTCTCTCTTTTTTAAAAATTAATTCTGGGACCTCAGCCCAAGGAATGGTGCTGTCCACATTCAGAGTGGCTCTGAGTTCTGTCACACCTTTCTGGAAGCATCTCAGTGACACATCTAGAGGTATGTTTCCATAGTGATTCTAAATCCTGCCAAACTGACAATGGCGATTAACCATCACAGTGCTCAGTGGGATGCAAAGTGTTGTAAACACTTCACCTCACTGATTTTTTGAAACTACTTTCCTAGAGAAGAGAAAATTGAGCATTGTGGTTTAAGTAGCTTGTCCAAGTTCATGTAGCTGTAAGTGGAAGAACCCTGATTTAACCCCTCATCCCTAAACCCATCTTCTTGCGGTGTGCTCTTCTGCTGTGGAAAAAATCCAAAATCAATTGAAGTACTAGTCTGTTTTGGTCTTGAGTAAATGAAGATGCCAGCATGGAGTCACTACCTAGGAGAAGCCTGTGATGTCATCAAATACCACCTTCCTCCCAAATGCTATTAGAGCTATTTTTTCCTTTAACAAGTTTATTCTTTAGTGACTGCCACAAGGACAAAATTTTAATGTCATTTAAATATATCCAAGAATGCTGTGATAGAGCTGAAAGCATAACGAACAGGAGTGAAATAATCTATTAGGATGGAATGGGCACATTAACACACATGATTTCATTTAATACTTAGAACCATCTTGAAGTATGCATTTTGTGTAAGATTTATGAAGAGAATAATGAGCCTCCTAGATGAGAGCTCTAGCTAAGGCACTAACTCAGAAGGAGAAATTCCAGGACTACAGTCTTGTCTGGAGTCCCTAGCCTTTGTCTTTCCTGTTGAATCATGCTGTCTCACGTACAATGTTGGAACCTGATTTCTAGTCTGGCAGCTTTTAAGAAAGGAGGCTTCACCAGAGAAACAGACTTATAGAGCACAGGCTTTCCTCTAATCTTCCACTATGTTAAATTTAATTCACTGTACAAAGAGAGAAAAGCATTAAGTTAACATCAGACTTAAACTTTTCTCTCATACCTAGCTGTTAAAAAAGTTATGCTTCACCTATGTGCTTTTTATAATTCTTAGCAGCAAAATTATAACCTTCTTAGTCATTTAGGAGTCCACAGATGTTTTAATGTCCTTCTAAATAGTTGTCAGGAATGATATATTAGCTTGTGACCTTATAACAAAACATGGCATAAACTTAAGGACAATGGTGCTTAACTGTTATAAACATCATAAGGCAGGGTTTGATAGAAACTTTGAATTCATTAAGGCACATTGAAATATTTAGCCTTATGGGATGCAGAATCAACTGCATTACCTATATTTCTCTTCCGAACTGCAAGTCATTCTCTTTGTTCATGCTGTCCTTTTCCCCACCATGGTCGGCTTTTTTACATCAAGGTCATTATTACACTGACAGGAAGTTCTTGGGCTCTTTCCATGTGATTATTATTCAAAGGTCACTGGAGTACAGTCTTTCTCTGCTCACAATGTATGGAAGTCTTTAATATTTTCTCCTGGGTAACTTCTGTCCAAGTTTGTCTCTTCTGTTTGGTATCTTCTCACTGTTGTGACCTGTCAATCATTATATTATACTCTACTTTTGTAGAAGAAGAAAAATTCTAGATAGGAATGTAAGTTAAAAGTGGATCTCATGTTACTTGAACTATGGAAGACATATCATGTACACCATGTGTGTTTAACTCTCATTTACTTGTGCAAGTTCTGAAATTTGACTCTTTTAAAAAATATTTTATTTATTGCTTTTTATGTGTATGAGTGTATTGCCTACATGTGTGTAAATATACTCGTGTGTCCATGGAGATCAGAAGAGGGCCTCAGATTCCCTAGAACTGGAGTTATGGACATTTGTTAACCACCATGTGGGTGCTGGGAATTCAACCCAGATCCTCTGCAAGAGCAGCTAGTGCTCTTAACCACTGAGCCACCTCTCCAGCCTCCATGGAGCGTGACTCTTTCACTGTATTTCTCCTAAAATATCTGAGCTTGAAAAGTGAAACTCTATTAGAAAAAGAGAAACTACAAATGTAGTTTATCTAAGAGCCACGGAGCAGTACTAAAATCTCATACTGTTGGTTATCTGCTGAACCCAAGATGGAGATTAGTCTGCAGGAAGTTTATTAGAAATGCTCTTGGGTTACGTAGATGGGGAAGAAGTAGGATAGAGTAGTCACAACAAAACCTTGGTCAACCCAACAAGGGTTCTGAAGCTGGGCTATCACACCCATCAACGTTGTGCTTAGAGCAAGGACCTTGCCCTTTATACCTTTGCATTGCCAAGGCTGCTCTAGAAGTTGGTATAACCTTGCTAAAGCAACTCTTATAGTGGGGGTAATTCTGGAGGCAGATTGACAGCTGAGGTCCCAGTAGCTATAGAATAAATCCATCAATTCTAAAGATGGCATTTTGGTAGCACAATGCATTCCCCGTGACACTAGTATTCAGGAAGAGGCTACAATGGCATCAATTAAACCAAACTTTCAACTTTTTAAAAACCATTCAACCTTCTCATAAGCATAAAACTTGATTCTGATACATTTACCTGTGTGTGTGGGGGGGTGGGGGCAGGGGTGGTCTGATAGTCTGCATATCCTGGGCCCTGGTGGTCATTAACAGCTATTTCTCTTTAAAAATATTTTATTTATTATTTTATTTTATGTGTATGAGTGTATTGCCTGCATGTATGTAAGTGCAGTCATGTTGTACAATGCCCTTGTAAGTTAGGAGAGGGCATTTGATCTCCTGGAACTGGGGGGGGGTGGGGGCAGGGGTGGTCTGATAGTCTGCATATCCTGGGCCCTGGTGGTCATTAACAGCTATTTCTCTTTAAAAATATTTTATTTATTATTTTATTTTATGTGTATGAGTGTATTGCCTGCATGTATGTAAGTGCACTCATGTTGTACAATGCCCTTGTAAGTTAGAAGAGGGCATTTGATCTCCTGGAACTGCAATTACAGAGAGTTGTTAGCTGCCATATGGCTGGTGGGATTCAAACCAAGGTCCTCTTCAAGAGCAGCCAGTGCTCTTAACTGCTGAGCCGTCTCTCTGGCCCTTTAGCAGCTACTACTTTTTCTTTGCTTTCTTCCCCTCTGAACTCTTCCCCAGCTTCCTTTGTCAAGAGCCTGAGCTATAAAATTTCCTGTACTTTAGGAAAAAAATCAGGATAAAAGCTGCCCAGCAATCAACTGATAGCTCTCCCTACTTTGTGCATGTTATATGATGTCCAGGATTAAATGCTCAAAAATCAAGTGATTGGTGTGAAAGAGAATGACTGGTGGACAGCATTTCTTTTCACTTTCAAAAGTTTCTGTTAAGGAAAAAGCTTCATATCAACAGTAAATAAGCAAAACCTATTTCTTTTTGTTCTGAACTAGGCAATAATTCTTTTTAAAAACTGTATATAGCCTAGGCATGCCACCTAATTAGAGTATTAATTTGGATGTCATATGGCTTCTACAACCATCACATATATGTCATTTAGGAATCTTGATTGAAACATAGCTTTTGCTAATTTGTGCCGCATAGAGGAAGGAAGAGGTTAAGTAGATAAATAGGTAATTTTTTAAGTTAAAAGACAATTATCTGTTCGGGGATCACAGAGGAATGGATGACAAAGACAGACATTCTGTGACTCTCTGAAGGCACTTGGCACATTCACCAGTGAGCATTCATTAGGCTTATAGTGTTCTGCATCATATGCTAGGTACTTAAGGGAGACACGAGTGATGAATGGCACCTACTATCAACCTGTTGCTCTAGACTGGTGATGCACAGGGAGAGTGTGCCAAAGGGTTTTACTGATCTTGATGTACCTAGATGTTTGCCATTTCAGGAAATACCATTTTTTTGAGCTTATTATTATTATGGGTTAATTAAATATGTATATAGCAAATGTGACTTTATATTATGTAATACATATAATTACACCTGTCAAGGTATGCCTATTAATAAAATGCCTAGAGGTATTTTGTTTTATTCCTCTGGTTGGAGAGACTGCGGAGCCACTGATGCATGGATCTGCAAGGAAGGAGATGAAATCAGCATGTGGAGGTCTCTTTGTTGAGCTTATTGGCTAGGAAGGGAGTCTTGATGCTTAAGAGGTCAAAGACTTCCAGTGTCTGTCAGAATATACTGAAGGCTTAGAAAGGGACATTTTATAACATTCTTTTTAAAAATTTTTTTTGGTTTATTTTTACTTTATGCATATGTGTGTTGCCTGCATGTATGTAAGTGGTTCTGAAGGCTTAGAAAGGGACATTTTAAAACATACTTTCTTTTTAAATTTTTTAAAATTTATTTTTAGTTTATGTGTATGAGTGTTGCCTACATGTATGTAAGTGTACCTGTGTCGTGCATTGCCTGTAGAGATCAGAAGAGGGCACTGGATCCCCTGGAACTGGAGTTAGATAGTTGTGAGGCACCATGTGGGTGCTGGGAAGCGAATCTTGTTCCTCTGGAAGATCAGCCATAGTAACAAATATGTATGCTTACATTTGAGACTGAAATTTGCAAATTGAATTTTTTGGGAAAAAATGATTTTGGATTGGAAAAGTAACAAGTCATGAAATTGAAGTATATGGAGAGATATCCATGAGTGGAGGGAGAAGAAAAACTTGATACTATTCAAAAATTTTGATGCTAAGTGGTATTGCCAAAGTTAATGCAATCTGTGAATTAAAATCTACAAAAATCCCCAAGTTAAGGATGGTGTGGACACGTTGTCTTTGAGATTTGCAACAGTTGCTGAGACTGAAAAATGAAAATTTTACTTGACCCAGGCCATCCCAAGAGAGGAGACATATGAATATAGATCACTTCCTACTTCCCATCCCTGCTTGTCCACTCTAGAGTGGGGTTGGAGGAAGAGAACAAGCCTGTATACCGTTTATCATGTATAGGCGATGAAAATGTCATTTCTGTGGTTCTGCGTGATCATCTTGCCAACTACCTGCTTGTTTCCATGGGGAGTTTCCGAGTGCTAGGCTGATGGGTAGCTACTGTACACACCCAGTCTCCAGGCATTCCTCCCTGCCAGAGAGCTTGCAAGGTTATTGCAATCTCCTTGAATCCAGAGCCAGCAGTGTATGATTAGATTAAATTCTGCCTACTGTCCTGGAAGTCATTTTTCCTTTTAGCACTCTGGCTCTAACCAAGGTCCTCCTGTGTAGTAGGTAGGTTCTACCACTGAGCTATATCTCCAGCCCCAGAAAGATTTTTTTAGCTAGATCTGGGGGACAGGAGCATTTTCTCGTTTTGTAGCCCGGACTGGCTTCAAACTCATGGCATTTCTCCTGTCTCAATTTTCCAAGTCCTGGGATTCCTGGTGTGAGCCACCATCCCTGGCTTCCCTTGAAGTCTTTTAATGACTAAATCAGCATTCCTCCTATGCTTTGAGTTGTACTTACCTTTGGTGTGAGTATAGCTAGCCACCTCCTGGAAGGTTTCTTATTAGTAAATTGATTCTAGTTGTTGATATGAAAGTAATATTGTCCTACAGCCACGGTCTTAAATCACTTCAACCTCTTTTGCTTTTGACTGTAATTACTTGTACTTTTCTCTTTGATAAGTAACAATTTTTACTGAATACTTGAGAGTAACAAATGTGACACAAATACCCCACTTGTAAGATCTATTTACTTTCACAAGGCAGTTTAATGACCTCAAACTGTAGTTCTATGATGGGCATAGAGCTTGAAAACACCTGTCTAAATTAGACATGATTGGGCCATGGCAGCTTGAGGAAATGCAGTTACGTTGTCAAATAAGAGAACTTTAATTTGTAGAAACCAGTTTCCTTTTCTTTCTACAGCTATTCTACATTACTTTTTCCTTTTACCACTTATATAAGGATCTGAGGTGGGCATGGTAGAGCTCACCTAAAATCCCAGGACGTGGGAGTGTTGTTTGACACTTTTCCAGGGGAGATACAACATAAACGTCTATTCACTCCACATGGGGAACTTAGAGCAGATACTCGTGGAGTTCAACTTGTTGAACTGATTGATGAGTTTATTGGGGTTGGTTACAGGATTACGGGTGAGGGGTTACTTACAGAAGCATGGATGTCTCCAAGGCAGCTGGATCACTGAAAGTCCACCCCAGCAAGGGGGCAACTCTTGAAAATTGGAACCCTGCAGCTCTCTGAGTGGCTTGCAGGCAAGCTCAGCAGGTTGAAGAGGGTCTTCCGGGTAGCCCGAATCTCCTCAGCAGTCTTTGTTGCTTATACACCTTAGGAAGGGAGGAGCCTTGTGTATCTGGGACTTCCTGAGACTTTTGAGTTGTTTACTTCCTAAGTCTTAAGGAGCCTCTCTTTAGAACTCCATGAGTCTTAATAAGATTTGGCAGAAATTGCTCCTCAACAGAAAGGCAGAGGTACAATGATTTCCAGAAGTTTGAAGCCAGGGTGGGCTACATAAGAAGTTCTAGGCTAGCCTAAGTGACAGTGTGAAACTGTCTCAAAAAGAAAATCCAAAACTGGTTGTGGTGGCACATGCCTTTAATTTCAGCACTCGGGAGGCAGAGGCAGCCAGATCTCTGTGAGATGGAGGCCAGCCTGGTCTACATAGCGAGTTCCAGGACAGCTGGGGCTACAGGGAGATCCTGTCTCAAAAAAGACAAGGAAAAAGATCCAAGGCAAAACAAAACAGATAAATCTCAATAAACAAATAAATAAATACTAAAACCAATCCATTTTCCAGAGTTTATGTACTATCCTGTGGAACAGTGCATTCATGTATCCTCTGAATGGAATCTATTGATCTCAGCCCTTAATGTCTTCCTGATAACGGTCTATAGGAAGACGTATAAGATGTTAGCCTTTTACAAATAATAAGAGGATGCTTGGCACACTAGAAAACAATGACCATTGCCTCAACAAAGAAATTCCCTAGCATGTCTCAGTGTAGAGAGCCCAGTGCCACACTCAAAAGATGCACAGTCACTTTTTGTGTCTGCAACAATTAGCAACTGATCACTGTGCTCCTGGAACTGTGCAGTACTTTGGGAACTCATTAGTGAACAAAACTCTCTGCCTTCTGGAAAAGGGCAGTAGACATAATAAATCATTAAGTTATTTAATAGAAGATATGTGATGGAAGTTACATGTATGGGACTGTAGAGCAGGATGATGATGATTGACAGCTGTACAGGTTACCTCTAACTAAAATGGTAAAGGCAGGCTGCATGGAGATGGTAAAATCACTGCAAAGCAGAGGTGACTATAGCAGCTTTCTAGGATTATCACCATGAAGTGCCACAAACAGGCCAGTGAGGTGGCTCAGCCGGTAAGAGCACTTGCTGTGCAAGCCTGATGACCTGAGTTCACACCCCAGATCACACAGTGGGAGGAGAGAACTGATTTCCAAAAGTTATCCTCTGACTTCCACATGCTCACCATGGCACACACGCAATTGCATGTACATGTGCGCATGCACACACAATAATAATAAATAATAAATAATAATAAAATTTAAAAAGTGTCATAGACGGAGTAGCCTAATCCAACAATTTCTTACAGTTATGGAAGCTTGATGTGTGATATTAAGTCATTGGCAGATCCATGTCCTTACTAAAAGCTCTGTGAAAGTGAATTCATCTTGATTGCACCTTCAAAGACACTATTTCCAGTTAAGGCAATATTCCTAGTTATTACAAGTATTGGACACTGGGAATTAGGACATGAACATAACTTTGTGGGGAACACAATTCAAGCCACAACAATAGAAGTGTTTGGAGCCTGGACACTAGTTCCAAGGCTGTAAGGAGGCACTATTTCTAGTAAATTTTAGGAGCATCATGGAGGCCATGTCTGTGGTACTCAATGGTAGAGAGAAGAGTAGAAGAGGATGAAGTCAGAGAAGACACAGGGGCGAGCTTGTTCAGGGCTTTGTGGCCATTTGTAGGACTTTGCTTTTGTTTTTTAACAAGGAATAAATAGAAGGATTTGGGGATTTCGTTTATATCTTAAAAGTCAGCCATTGAAAATGAATTAAAGAGGCCAAGAAAGATGTACAGAAACGGATTAAATGCTTTTACTACAATACCCTAGGTAAAAGAGAGTCATGCTGGATCAGAGTGGGCAGTGTAGTTGGTGAAAGGTGTTAGGTGGATTCTGAATATATCTTAAAGACACAGCCCAAGGATTTCCTGATGGTTTGAATGTGGGTGTGAGAAAGAAGATCCAAGTGTGACTCCAAGGTTTCAGGGACAAACAACTGGGAGGATGGAATTGCATCAAGTGGTCTGAAGAAGACTTCTGGTGGAGAAAGTGGAGGCAGGATGTGAAGCCCCATCTAGGTGTGATGTTTGAGGTACCTTTTTGTATAATAGGTTGGTGAAGATGTGCTGGTTATTTTTGTGTAAAAGGCAGGAGTTTTCACTGTCTCTTGTCAGAGAATGCCTGTACAAATTAGGAAAAGACATCTTTCTGGACCAGCAAAGTTCTTCTCTAGGCATGGTAACACTACCTCTCCTTTCCTGGGAGCCTCCATGCAGAGCTGACCCTGATTACAGGGCTTGACAGTACCCACAATCCCTTTCTTCTTCCCTCTGCCATAGGAAGCTATGTTCTGGTGTTTTCTCTCTCTCAGTCTGAATGGCCTTGGGTAGGTGTGGGGAAGGTGGAGAGGAAATACAGGAGACAAAAGAGATTGATTCTAGACAGTTCTTCATGATCACATAGTTATTCTTTGCTATTTTGTTTTTTTCCAGTTAAGAGAGAATCTTCCTAGAAAACCAGGACACACTCCCTCTCTAACTTGGCTCAGAGAATAGTTTAAATATGCAAATTTTTCTTTGTACCTGATGACACACACCATTTTATATACTGTCACATACTGAAAAATAGCATCTCAGTAACTGTGGACATGCATGATAGTGGTCCTATAAGATTACAATGGAGATGGAAAATTCCTATCACTAATGTGCCAGTGGTTATGCTGTCACAGCATAAGGCACTCTCACATTTGTGGTGTGCTTGTATGACCATGCTGCCAGTCGTATAAAGACACAGCACACACAGTAGTACACAGTTCATAGTATTGATACACGGTGTTATTGGATTTTGTTGCTGGTCTAAGTATTTACTGTACATTTGTTGTTATTTTAGTGTACTCCTTCTACTTATTAAAAAAACAGAATATTGGGTTGGAGAGATGGCTCAGCATTTAAGAAGGCGCAATGCTCTTGCAGAAGACCCTAGTTCTGTTCCTTGCACCCACATGGTAGCTCACAACCCTCTGTAACTCCAGTTCCAGAGAATCTGGTCTTTACAGGCTCCTTCATGCATGTGATGCACAAACACACACACACATTAGATAAAAATTAAGGAAAACAAAAAAATTATCACAAGGCTATGCCATGCCACTCCAGCAGAAACCTCATGTGTGTGATGTTTTATCTCTCAGTTGCATTAAGAAACCACATGCAGTGATTGACTTACAGCATTTGGATTTGGTTACATATGTTCTATGGTGTTTGCACAAAGATGAGACTGCCTAATGGTGCATCCTAAGCATGTGTCCCCATCATTAAGTGACGTGTGACTGTAGTCTGATCTTTAGATTTATGTCTGAAAGATGCTCCATGGTTACTTACCAAGGTTTTAAATTTTGTTAAGCAATTTTTTCAGATTTATTTATTTTTTATTCATGTGTATGTGTCTGTGTGTGTATGCATGTGTGTGTGTGGGGGGGCGGGGCGGGGCGTGCTTTCCAAGGCCAGAAAAAGGTGTTGAATCCTCTGTAGCTGGCAGTTGTGGGCTACCTGATATAGATGGTGAGAACTGAACTCTGGTTCTCTGGAAGAGTACCAAACATTCTTAACTGCCAGCTAAGCACTTTCCAGCTCCAAAAGCTGTAGCAGTCTGATGGTAATCCTTAAACTAATGCATCACCAGGACTGTTGAGACATTTAGGTCATATTCTGCTGAGAAATGTGATCTATTCTATACCTGGCATCCCTACAAAGATTCTTCCCAGGGACTGTTGGAGTCATTTTGACTTCAAAAAAGAACCTTTGTTGTGGCTCTGGGGAGATAATTCAGTGTGTCCAGTACTTGCTGTGCAAGAATGAAGACCTGAGTTTGGATCACTAACACCCATATAAAAGTTGGGCATGGTGGCACATGGTTGTAATCTTAGCACTGGGGATGTGGAGACAAGAACATCTCAGGGGCTTGCTAGGCAGCTAGTCCAACCAATTGGTAAACCCTAGGTTCAGTGAGAAACCTTGTCTCAAAAAGTGTGATAGAGGAAGATACTCAGTGTTGACTTCTGGCCTCCAGCTACAGACACACAGATGCATCTATCCCTGCCCCCTCCCTTCATAGAGTAAAGAACCTGTTTGGATTACACTGCCAGGGTTGTTATCAGTTTCTCATGCTTAGAATTTGCCCATCTCTTGGCATTTGAATTAAAAGCAACCATTAGTTTACCTTTTTCCATTTCAATTAAATTTTCTATGGGTTTTAGAATTGAAACCACAGGATTCAGTGAGTGGCACGTACTTCAAATAGAAATATGTGGGGCTCAGTTTTTCAAAAACCAGGCTTTTAGACTCCTGAACATTGCAGTTTCGATACAATATGAATCATCCATACCCCCATTGCTTAGGCATGTACAGACAAACCCAGCCCAGCTGTTCCTTCCAGATTGTACTTGGCACATGGCACTTCACAGGGTACAGAGGTGAAGGACTGTACTAGGTATCTAACCTCCGCTTCGGTGGCTTTCAGTCCTTGCTGTTTGTATTCAGAGGCTGTTTTTCCTGCTCCTTCCTGCCTTCCCTTCTATTTCCACTTAGATACTAAGGAGATAGGCATTTTTCTTAATACAAAGACACATTAAGAAGAGAATTCTATATAAAAGTCTTATCTGGATTGAGCACCGGTGATATCAATCAAATTTGTTAGCATTTTGGGAAGGATAAGACAAGAAGAGCCAGATGTATACTTCTTTGAAAAATTAGGAAATTAATATAATATTTACATAGTAAAGGGGGGCAAGCATCTTACTTCACCTGATGACCAGGAAATTCAGAAGAGCTCCTCTTACTTTAGAAATGTGTTTCCTACATTATTTAGCCCGTTTTATTTCCTCATATATTTATTGAATGCTTTCATACATTAGGCAGTGGTCTATGCACTGTATTCACTCTATTTCACTTGGGGGAGGGGAGGAGCTAGTCCAAGAGGTCAAGGTCAGGCAGAGCCAACAGTATACTGCTGCATTACTGTAGATGAGGGGAAGGGTCACCGATGAAGGACACAGAACAAGAGAAAATGCTGGGCTAAGCCAAGGAAGGAGCATGTGAATAGCCTAGCCAAGATGCACTGCACTGCATTGTGTACTACTGAGTTTTGCTTCAAATCCTCTGACAAAACAGATGTGAGGTTGGTTGACACACTGAACACAACATAAGCAAATTGACATTATTAGGGAAAAGAGTTCCCCCCCCCCCCCCGCCTGTGTTTTGAAAGGGGTAGGCATTGTCAGCAAAATCTGTATACAGGCTGGGAGTGTTTCCTGGTGTCTAGCGCAAGATCACATCTAAAACACCTTCATTGTTATTCAGGTGGAGATCTGCTGGTGTGATGGAAGAGGAAAGCAGAATTTTGTTTCTCGGTGCTTTTCCTGTGCATGTGGGGACGGTTTTCTGCATATTCTGTTTTTAATGGCAGCTTGAAAGACCTCAGATGAATAAAATTCACTTTTGAGAAAGCAGCTGCGAAAATACATTGTTGAAAGAAAGATCTTAGCTGTTCAGCATACATGCTAAGACTCGAATCTGCATACGATGGTGCTGGGCCAGCATCTACTGGGAATAGTTGACAGCCCTAGAGCATGCTGGGACAAAGATATCAGGGAAAATGAGGAAAAGCATTTAGCATCTTCCCACTGGCATGGGATGTAGAGAAATCTTATTTTACTAGATTTAATATAGTTGGGTGAACCACAGGGAAAAATGATCTTATTTATGATTAGAATTAAAATGCTTTCTAGTATTTAAAATATTTCACCAAGAACTTAGGGGTACAAGGTATGCTGGAGCAGTTTTACCATTACAGTCTTATATTTTGTTTTTTAAGTTTGTCCTGTGATTTGAAGAACATGAAACCACCACCATTATCACTTGTGTTTTGCAACAGCACACATCCCAAGATCTATGGGCTGGAAGTCAGGCTGAGCAGTGTGCAGCTTCAGTGGTGGTTTTTACTTCAAAAACAAAATTCTATCCATGTCCTGGGTATGTGTCATAAGAGACGCTGTAATGAGTGGGCTGGGAAAGCCATCTGTGAGTTAAATGAGAGGGAAAAGAGGGAAGAATGAAAAAAGGAAGCAAGGGCTGTGCTAATAGCCTGTGTTATTTTGGGAGTCTCTTGGACTACCCTGACCAACAACATGAAGGGAGGTTTCTCCTGTATGGCAGCCCTTGATTACCTCCCAGAACTTGAAGGTCAGACCCTATTGCTGAAGACAGGGCATACTTCAGACACAGGACTTGGAGCAATGGAGCTGGAACTGATCTGAAAGCTTCCTCCCTGAAAACTAGCTCTCATAGTTCTAGATGTTTATGCAATCAATGGTCCAACCCAGATGAAAAGCCTAAATAACTAACCACAATGACTGGTACAGCAAACTATCTCTATTGGTGCAGTAGAGGCAATTTTATTTGGGGGTTAACCAACAACTATCTAATTGAACTTAAAGCCCTGTCAATGGGAGGGAACTCATGAGTGGCACCGTAAACATAGCCAAATACACATGGCTGGAGATGTAATAGATCCTAGAGTTAACCCTATCTCTGTCATATCTCTAGACAAATGGTATTTCTTTTTTTTTCTGTTTAATGCTTTCTCTTTTTTAAAATTTTAAATTTTTTTTTTATTTTTTAGAGGAAGCATTTCATTACAGCTTTAACACACTCAATAACAATTTCCAGAGCAAAGATACATCTCTTTCAAAAGTGGCTATAAAATTTTTAGGTTCACAGTTGAATTAATATAGTTATACAATATTGAACTCACTATAAACCTATAAACCCTGTAAGACATAAAATTGAATGAGTTTTTAACCTTTATAAAGATCTCCATTTCATTTTAAAATATACTGTTTCTTACAGAAAGACTCATTGTTTTTGCTAATAACACTTAGATGTTGGTGCATGCGTCTCTAATCTGTATGTATCTGATTATTACTAGTCATGGTCAGTTGCACTCGGATCCTTGGCACCTGTGTATGGATATAAAGTCATCAGGTAGATTTCAATGGTAATGTTTATCACCTCTACTAATTAACATAGTGTAAATTTTTATGCTTCCTCCTCAAATATAGCACATTATTTTAATTTGTTGATTTTTTGTGTGTATATCACACAGAACAACCCAAACAATCTTATTCATCTATATACCCACTTGCTAGATGGCACCCTCCCATAGACTCCCCACCCCCCACTAGAGCCCTTATACTCTGTCATCCCTACTACTGTCTGCTGTGTTGTCAGCACCCCCAGCAATTCTCCAGTACTTGTCCATCTGGTGAATCTAGTCAGCCTACCTAAAGGTTTTTCTTACTGTTCTTACTGTTCTTACTGTTCGCTAAATATGGATCCTTATATTTACAGACAAGTATACCGTATACCACTCATCAAAGAAATTTCTTTTTGCAACAGATGGATACTATTACAGAGATCCACAACTGGTCACACAGAGAAAATACGTATGAGAGATGTCCATCCCTAAGCGATACATCTACAGTGAAACCTCAACACCTAAGGCTCATGGAACTTAGTGGAACAGAGGGTAGAAAAAATAATAATACATCCTGTAATTCTCATCAGTGAAGCTTCCTTATACAACACTGTGCATTGCACACAGTAGGCCACAACTGGCCAAGTTTTATAGACTAAGAGACTGCAGAGTGTGTTTCCTTGGCTAGGACTCCTATATTAAATATCACTCACCCATAGCTCAGGGACCATTGTAGAAAGGGGAGTGGAAAGATTGTGAGAGCCAGGGCTGGTGCATGAACATAAGGAAACAGAAGCTTTCAGGATTCTGGAAATTTGCTCAGATGAACTTGCAACAATGGTGACAACATGCACAAGACCTCTGCTCATTCAATCAGACAAAAACCTAGCATAGACCTGGGGAAATGGGCAGCATGCCCCAATCTTAGCCAAGGAACTATTGACAGTCGATTAGAACTGGGTGAGGGACAGTAGATCTTCTTCTTTAAGGGAGTGACTCTAAATAGGCTGACTAGACTCCAGTAGATGAACTGCACTGAGGGACATCTGGATAAAAATGTTTTACTGGAAAGGCCTTAACACATTTGACAGAATCAATGAAATCCAGTGGGAGGTATAGGGGGTGTGGATGTGGGAGGTGGTTGAAATTTGATTAAGATCTATTATATGAAATGCACAAAACTCAATGAAATATACATTAAAATTCTTTTTTTTAAAAAGGGATGCAAATTTCCCAAGAAAAAAGAATACAATTTTATCCTCATAACCGGAGCAGATGGAGAACAGCTTTGATGTTTTTAAACTATGGAAACTTAGGAAGAAACATTTCCACTATTAAACAACGTAGCTTATTCTAATTGTCCAAAGGAGAAAGTGAAGTTTTACCCGTGTCTCCTCACATTCCAAAGACACCTGAAAATGAAGAACAAATGAAGAAATGTCTATTTATTAAGAAGCAGAATGAAAGAGCCTTATGTTCTGCGCTGGGAGGACACAGAACATTGACAACTGACATCTCTGTAAATGAAAGCCAGACGATGCTGCAGAGGGCCTGTCCGTTGATATGCTTGTTGCTACGGCACACATGGCACATCTCTTTAAAGCCATAGCTGAGATGAGGAAGTTAAAGGTCTAAACAGGTGCCAGGATTTCACTTTACACCTTGCCTTTGCTTCCTGCTTTGAAAGTAGAGCAGGAGAGGCTCTTAGAATCCTTCACTAGTAAGAGATCTGCCACAAAGATAAAGTATGATTGTGAGGAGAACGTGGCTGAATGTCACCACTAGAGGAGGCAGAGAGCTTGGTGGCCAAAAGATCACAGTACCTTTGAGGAATTATTACTTAAAGGCATAATTCCTGTTTTCAATGGGAATGATTTTACCTCGTTGCTGTACTGAAGAAGTTAATGTTGAGGCTGATCAAGAAGCTTGACAGTCACTTCATAGATTTTTAGCATTAGAAATTTATGTATACTGCATATTAATGCTGTGTAATTCTTTGTAATGTTACCTAATTATTTCTTTTTATTATATCAAGCAAGAAATGATATGCAGGAAAAAAAAACACAAAAAAGGAAATAAATCAAATCTTATCTTTTGTGTTTCCAAAGCCTAGGTCTCCAGAGAGACAGCTGAGATGGAGTTAGATGTGATCCAGGGATAACCAGTTTTTTTTTGTTTCTGAGACTAGAAAGGATCCTTAAGTGGCGACAAAAGCAGGAAGTTCCTGGGGGTAACAGAAGGGTTAGATGTCAAGGGTGAATGGGAAGGGAGGTACTACCCTGTATCCCCAGTGAGCCTGTAGCCTTCAGATTGTTCTTAGTTGCTCTGAACAGTCTGAGAGAAGAGCAGATTCAAATCTTGGTGGAGAGGGTGAACTGAGGGAGGAAAAGGAGGCAAGTACAGGTAGTATTGCTACTGGGGTCACACTCTGGCCTCCCCTCGGCTCTCCAGTCCTTGTGATCTCCACCCAGTGAATTCAGACAAAGCACACAGAGTGTAGTGTAGAAAATCAGGCAGTTTATTACAGAACACATGCAGCACTCCAAAGGACGAGAGTGGACAATGACCAGAGGCACACTGTGGAGGGAAACATTCTCAGAGTGAGCTTGAATGATGGCCAACGAGACTATTGTGCCAACCTATACGTTTTGGTGAGTTTTACACTAATTCTTAAGGTTTGTGGAGCAGACAGCTTCCTGTGACATTTCCTGTGCGTATGATTGGGAGATTCATCTGGAGTAACTCCTAAGGGAGGGGACAATTGTAAGTCTGTTTTTTTTTGTTTTTTTTTTTGTTTTTTTACCAGAAAGTGTCCAACTATATGGTAATCTTCTAAACCTCCATGCAGTTTGGAATGTCATGTAAACACCAGGGCCCGAGATACATTCAAAACCAATTCTTTGACCCATTCAACCATCAATATCTTGCTAATTTCCTGAGAAATTTCAGTTCCTGGTTTTCTAAACTATTGGTTATGATGGAGGGGCCTATTCTCAAAATCCATTAAGTCTGCTGATACCTGACTATCCAACACTATGATGACTTTTTCACTTTCTCGGTGTGGCTTGGAAATAGTAGAGTAGGAACAGCTGTCTGGCAGACAAGGCTGAGATAAATTCCTCAGGTTCTCTGAACCTAGCAAGATGTAGGAAGTATAATGTTGACTATGTGCTAAGACTATCATGGGACAGCCTTATGACCTCACTGAATTCCCCACAACCCCCAATGGAATAGGGGTCGCTAAGGGTTTCCCAGGTTACCTGGGAACAGCTCAGGGTGGAAACCACCCAGAGGCAGCACACTCTCTCCAATGGGCTTGTTGGTAGTGAAGGATGGGACACATGCAGTAGCAGCTATGAGGAAAGATGATCAAGGTTCGGTAGTGCAGTGCGTATCTTGGCAAGGTCGAGAAAAACCCATGCAGTGAATTACTTAAAGATGCAAAAGCCCCGGGAGTACAGCTTGTTTGCACGCTGGGAGTCGGGCAGGGGATGATGAAGTCACCGGACTGAAATGTTGACTAACATTTGAGGAATCTGGGGAGGGCTATATAGAACTTCTCTGTATTTTCTGCAAGTCCTATATTGTTTCAAAGTAAGAAGCTACAAAACTAAAGACAGCTATATACCAATAAATAAGTAAGCAAATAAAATAAACATTTGGAGCCGCTTGGGTCGTGTCAAAATCTGCACAAATCATTTATTCAAAATGAGTAGTAGTGTTTGCTACATCTTTAGTAACAGCTGGAGGTTCACCTCTTTACCTCTGAAAAAAGAACAAGAAAAACAGACTTACAGAATCTTGAAGATATATAGAGGCAAGATTTGACAAGGAGTGCTAATTTCTTTTTAAATATTTTATTTATGTATCTAAGTGCACCTGTGTTGTGCAGTGCCCATGGAGGTCAGAAGAGGTTGTTGGATCCCCTGAAACTGGAGTTATGGATGGTTGCTAGCCACCCTTGGGTGCTGGGAACCAAACCTGAGTCCTTTGCAAGAGCAGCCAGTGCTCTTAACTGCTGAGCCATCTCTCCAGCCTCAAGGGTGTTCTTTTCTTTTCAGCTGGAGTTAATAAAAATGAAGTGTATGGTCTGAAGTGGCCCACAGTTTGCAGACAGAATGAGGCTGGGGAAATTTGAGCTTTGGGTGAGTTAGTTAAGTGGCAACATTTCTGGTTTTTACCTGAAGCATTTCAAATGATGTGTAAAGCCTTTATTATTATTGAATTTATTGGTGAAGTGCATATTAAGTGCTATGTACCCGATGTGGTGGAGACTAACATGGCAGTGTTATGTGGTTGCTATGAAGATAGGCATCCGAGGTGCTTTTCTTCAGTGGTGGCAGACCTGTGAGCACAATGATGTGAAGACAGAATGCATAATAATGACACAAAGTACGTCAGTAAATGAGATAGAAACAAAAGGATAATTGCTTTCATTGGAGGGCCAATAAAGGGTCTGTGGAGATGAGATTGTGAGTAGATTTGCACAATGATGTGAAGACAGAATGCATAATAATGACACAAAGTACGTCAGTAAATGAGATAGAAAAAAGGATAATTGCTTTCATTGGAGGGCCAATAAAGGGTCTGTGGAGGAGATGAGATTGTGAGTAGATTCTGAATGTTAGTAGACTGTTAGGGTAAAGTGGGAAGGCAAGTGAAATAGCCACCTTTGACGCCTTCTTGTAGCCACCCTTCTTCCCAAGGTTGCTATGGGACTAGACAAGGGTGTGGAGGAATAGGTCTCAAATGAGAACACCTACTAGAGGTCCTTAATTCCTTAGGAAATTCTGTGGTTTCATCTTTTTAAACATTTACTTTATTTTTTCCCATCTGGAGTATATTTTGATAATGTTTGAAGTAAGGCTCTAATACAATTCTCCTTTCAAGTGAAATAGCCACCTTTGATGCCTTCCTCTAGCCACCCGTTCATACACTTGGTAAGTTGCCAAGTTCTATCAAGTCTCCATCTTTCTGATCAACACTTCAAGCCACAGTCCTATTTCATCTCGAATTCTCCAACAACCTTCTCAGTGGTTCTAGCACCCAGACTTCTTGGCCCTCATACTTTTTAAAAAGGAAAATCTGATTCAAGTAAACCTGTGCTTACCATTAATCACTTTCTTCTCCTTGCCCTCAGAAAAGGCCCAGATGTAAACATGGCCTGAATGATGTGGCTCCTCGCCACGCTACAGACTCACTTCTTGTTACCTTCTTGTGGGAGTCCAGGCATAGAGAATGACTCTGCTCTCTTTTCTATAAGCCAGGGCAGCCCTTCACTGAGCCCTTCAGGTCTCAGCTTGGAAGTCACTTTCACAGAAGCCTTCTCAGATTGTAGGTTAGCCCCATCCTTTAAAATACCTGCTAGTGTCTTACATGCCTGTAGCATATAGTAATTATTTTATGAGGCTGTTTCCCCACCAGCCTATAGACTCCACAAGGCAGGATTTTGGCTGTCTTCTTGGCACCCAGTATAGCTCTTTGAACACAATAGACAATCCAGGTAAATTATGACCTTATCAAATCTGTCCCTTCCTCTATTGTGTGTCATATCCTTTGTCCTACATTAAGATCCTCATTTCAACATTTCTGGGGCATTTTTCTCCATCTGTGATTCCACATATTACTAGTCTTCTATATCATGAGTCTACCTAATCTATCATCATCCATCTGTTTTATTTACATTACTGTACCTATTGTTTCTTGATATTTTTCTATATAAGCCCACAAATCCTTAGGGCTTTTACTAGAATTATGCAGAACTGTGTCAGAAAGAAATGGTAGGTGGAAACTTAGAAGCTTGTTAGATGTCTTCCTTCAGGCATGTGCATGTTTAAGTGTCTAAGAAACATTTCTGTCTCTGAAACTATAAAAAAACCTGGAATAATATGTATGTGCATGTTTAATCTCTAGATAGAAAAATGATTTTTCAAAACAGTAAAACAATAGAAAGTATTAACACTGGAGACAGCTATTGACGTAACTATGCGTGTACAGACAATAAAAACAATAAAAGGCATACATACATATATGTAATATTAGTCTCTATCTTATCTCTTTATGTCTATAACCATCTATATCTTAAATCTATCAGCTCTATTATCTATCATCTCTCTCTATATATACACATATATACATATCTGTCTCGTCTATCTCCACCTTACACCTGTGCTTATAGCCCTAGCCCAACTATTTTTTTAAGTAATTCTGATGCTATCTTGTCACAGTTTGCCACAGCTATTTCTTCAGATGAATGATACCTAGCAGGTTTTTTAAGTGGCAAGACCCTTTGTTAAACATCAGTTACAAAGTTTAGAAAGTTTACTTTAAGTTTTTGATGGTGCTGGGGATTGAACCCTGGGCCTCATACATGGGTGGTAAGTGCTTTGCCACTGAGCCAGAGCCCTATACGTCCGTTCTTTGAAGTTGTATGTTGACTCTTGGAGTCTGCCAGCATTTTCTTTGATCAAGTATTACACATTTAAGTCTCTTTGAGGAATCAGGACTCAAATTTTCTTGCATAATTTCTTTTTTATTTACTTTAAAATAAAGAATAGTACTTTAATATAATTGCTGAAAGTTAAAGATTTGATATATTTACGCTAACAAAAACTGATATTTATTACTTTGAGCTGTTCCAGCTACTCAGACCTGCACAGGGTTGTGTGGGCAAGTGTGTATTGTTGTGGTAGGTGATAGAGATCAGGTTTGAAAGGAGTCAACATCTTATATTCTCTTCCAGTTCAGGAATGTTTGGGAAGCGATTGGAGGGACAGTAATCAAAGTATTACTTTTCTTCCCTGGCATGGTGACTCATGCCAGTGAGCCCAGAACTTAGGAAGCTATGCAAGAAGAACACCACAATTTTGAGACCAGGATGGATTGTATGGTGAGTTCCAAACCAGCCTGAGCTACAGAGGAAGACCCTGTCTCAAAAAGAAAAAAAAAGGGCTAAGTTCTACTAAGTCTGAATTAGAGTATTTGGCTTGTTTATACCGATAACTTATTATAATAAATTATAATAAATTCTGATTTCTCATTTTTCTCTATATCATTTCACCAAATTCAATGTATTAGTCTCAAACTGTAGCTTTGTGTCTGAGGGACAAATCTTGTCCCTGTTAGTTTTCAAAATAATGTTATAAAGACTTAGAAAAGTGTACATCCCAAAGCCAGAATATTGTTAGGATAAAGGACTGACTGAGCTTGTTCATTAGCTCCTTCCCAAAGGAGGGAGTCAGGTCATAGGTCTTATCTTGGAAAGGCCCATGGGGCCAGATACTATTTTCACCTAAGAAATGGAGTGTTCTGTATAGATGTGTGAAAATTGGAAGGTAAGTATATTGAGTCTCTCAGCACCTAAGCTTCTGGCTACCCATGGATGGTATTGTATCTCTACAGACTGCTATTATTATCCTGGTCTCCTTTCCCCATACCAGCCACTGGCCCTTACTTTATTTCCTTGGGACCCTAGTGTGGATATGCAAAGGATCAAAACTGCCATCACTAAAATCAACTCTAAGACCTTGCTGTTAGCAGTAGACACCAGTCATTCCCTATTCTAATTCTCATCCCAAATCATGTCTAGCCTCATGATTAATTTAACTTCAGAAAAGTTATTCAGGGAGACCAAATGGCAGCATAAAGGAACATCAATCATTTTATAAAGGCAATAGAAAAATGCTTCAAAATGTGTTTCTCCTTTCTATGAATTTCTAAGTCAAAGAGATATCAAAATATTTCAACTTATTCTTTGACAATTTCATATGTGTATGTCCTGTATCTTGATCATATCAACACACTCCTGCTCCCTGGACTCCTGAGACATGTGCCCCTCGCAGCTTCATTCATGTCCTCCTTTTTTTCTTAGTAACCCACTGAACTCAATTAGTGGGCAATCTGCCAACCATCACATCCCCAAAGAAAAATGACTGTCCTTCCCCCAGGATCCATCAATTGCTAATAGCTCCTCAGTAGGGGTAGAGTTACATGAGCTCCTCTCCCATCCAGGCTGGAAATTTGACTGGCTTGATCTTGTTCAGATCGTGTGCAGGTAACCACAGCCGTTGAGTTCATGTGTGTGATGGCCAGGCCATGTCCAGAAGACAGCATTTCACAGCATTGCTCCCTATCTTCTGGCTCTTACATTCTGTGAAGCTCCTTAAGCTTTGTGTGGTTGATACAGATGTTTCATTTGGGACTGAGCACTCAAAAATTTCTTGTTCTCAACATTTTGACCATTTACTTATCTCTACGTTGGTTGCTCCCTACTGCAGAAAGAAGCTTCTCTGACCAAGAGTGACAGCAGCACTAATCTCTATATATAAATACTTAGAAGGAAGTTTGACATGTCTGTTTAGCAAGACAACAGCAGTAGTTTCCTCCCCACTAGGGCTATGGAGGTCATAACTCCCCAAGCCATGGCTCTTTGACCAGGCTTATAATACCAGGCATGAATTCTTACCTGTGGTGTAGTTCTCAAATCCAATTAGAAAACAATTGGCTACCCCATAACAGCCATGCCACTATTGCACATGTGGGACCATCTTGCCTGTAGTCTGCAGGATCCACTGTTCTGAGTAAGTCAGATGATTCGTTTCACCCCCAGCAGCCTGTGTAGCACTTTTGGGCACTATGAAAGCTACTCAGCAGGGAGGAAGTTTCTAAGTCAGTTCCAGCTTGATTTCTCTACATGCTGCAACCAAAGTGTTTTGTGTCTTCAGTAATAGGCTCTTACCATACAGTTATGATGGACAGCCAAGAGCAATGGCAATAGTCTGTATTGTTTTGGGTACCTCCTTGATCAATAACTCATAAGGAGGTATCCCACATTTGGCACTGAGGTTTTCATTTAATAATTCATGTCTTCTGAGGGAAGTATTGTCCACTGTGAAGGGGATTTCTGTTCAAACTTCTTTGAAAAAACTATGTATTTTTACTTAACTTACAAAAAGAGGGTTTCCATAACGCTCAGTTTTCATATACCCTCAGTGTTTATTAACCAACCCCCATTCCCCTGCCTAAGACTTTAGCCCCTAGTGTTTCTCTTAACTACTTTCATATAACATACAAAATCACCTTTAAAAAAAGACACTGAAAATCCAGGCATGGTGGTACATGCCTTTAGTCCTAGCACTCAGGAGGCAGAGACTAGTGGCTAGTCTGGTCTACATAGCAAGTTCCAGACCAGCTGGGGTGGCAGGGAGGCTCTCTCAAAAAAAAAAAAAAAGAACTCTGAACATTAAGGTCCAATATCTCCAATATCTTTTTAAAAATTTCTTTAATTTATTTTTTTATTTTATTCATATGCGTGTATTGTCTGCCTGTAGGTAAGTGTACCCGTGTTGCGCAATGTCGGCAAAGGTCAGAAGAGGCTATTAGATCCCCTGGGACTGGAGTTATGGACAGTTGTTAGCTGCTATGTGGGTGCTGGGATTCGAACCTGGGTCTTCTGCAAGAACAACCAATGTTCTTAACCACTGAGCCATCTCTCCAGCCCCAGGTCCAATATCTTTACATTAAAACTTAAATTTTCAAAAACTCTGCCATCCAGTTTTCTTTCCTCTTTAATCTCATACAGAGTCATCTATTCTATAGTCAAATTAAAAAGTTAAATTCCTCTCATGAACCTCTCTTAGGCCTCAATTGTTTTATCATTTATTTAAATGTAGTTGTCAACTCATACACAGCTATAAAAGATAATAGAGAGATCCTGTGTACACTTCACCTGGTTTCTCCTAGTGACAGTATCTTCTTTATTTCTTTTTATTTTTATTTTATGTGTATGAGTATTATGCCTGCATATGTGTAAGTGCACTCGTGCCATGCAGTGCCCTCGGAGGTCAGAAGAGGGCGTCTGATTCCCTGGAACTGGAGTTAAGGACAGGTGTTAGCTGCTGTTCTTGCAGAAGACTGGGTTCAAATCCCAGTAACTATATATTTAAAAAAATTTTTTTGTCTCTGCATTTGTATGGTATGTATGGTGTGTTGTGTGTGTGTGTGTGTGTGTGTGTGTGTGTGTGTGCGTGCATGTGTGTGTGAGTGTATGTGTATAAGTGCAGGTGTGTGTGTACCATGGTTAATGTGTAAGTGAGAGGACAACATTTGGGAATCAGTTCTCACCATTCATCTTGCTTTGTTTTTTTTTTTTTTTTTGCCGGGGACAGGAACTTCCTGTAGCCTCAGCTGGCTTGGAACTCACTATGTAGAGCAGACTGGCCTCACAGATGTCCATCTGCCTCTGCCTCCCGAGGGCTGGGATTAAAGGTGTGCAGTCACACCTGCCCATCTTATTTTTGAGGCAGGGGTCCTTCCTGTTGATTCTTAGTTCCACATACTTCAGACTAGCTGGCCCGTGAGAGTGAACCTGGGGGTGATTCTTCTGTTTCTGCTTTTCACCTCCACATAGGAGTCCTGGGATTACAGACATGTGCTATGGCATCCAGCTTTTATGTGGGTTCAGAACTCAGGTTATCAGATTTGCAGCAAACAGTTTTACCCCCTGAGCTACCTCTGTTTGCCATCCCTGTTTTTGTTAAAGAATGTTACAACATAGTTCATGACCTTTTTTTTTTTTTTTTTTTTGGTCTTTTTGAGACAGGGTCTCCCTGTAGCCCCAGCTGTCCTGGAACTCACTATGTAGACCAGGCTGGCCTTGAACTCACAGAGATCCACCTGCCTCTGCCTCCTGAGTGCTGGGATTAAAGGTGTGAGCCACCACTTTTAAAAGAGAAATTTGTCACTCAGTGTTGCTGTTCTTGAAATGGAGTCAACATGTTGCATGTTGTCAGGTGCTCTTTCTCTGAAGGGTGGTCAATTTGTATCCAGTTTTTGAATGTTACATATAAAATTGCTTTGGTCATTTGTAGACATAGTTTAAATGAATAGACTTTCCATTTCTCTAGGATAAATACCCAGAAATGCTACTGACGTGTCACTTCATAAGTATATGTTTAATAAGGCCACACTGATTTTAGAAATAGCCAAACCAATTTTCAGAGATGCCATGTCAGAATGTTCCCACCAGAAATGTATAAGCAATGCCCTGTTCTCTGTATTCTCATTGTTACCTACCTGGAGTTAGCCCTATTTTTCATTTTATATGCTCAGGTAGGTAGACTAATAATTCACTTGGGTTCTGATTTATGTTTCCCCAAATGCTAGTAATGTTGAATATCTTTCCAAACATGTCTCTTCTGTGCATATTTCCTCTTCAATGTAGTGTCAGTTCATGCATTTTTCTTTTTCATAATTGGACTCTTTGTACTTGCATTTTTTATTCTTTTACTGTCAAATTTTGGGTTTGTTATATATTATATATATACCTGTGATATGTGATCATGTGCCTCATTTATAAAATTCAAAAGAAATACAAAGCTATTAATAGTATAAAAACAAACCTAAGCCACAAAAAATTAAAAACCAAGCAAAATTTTTAATTTGAGGCAAAATGTTTACAGAATCCAGAGACTAAGTGAATGCAGAGCCTTATTCTTGCTGCCCAACAGGAAGCAGAAATTCTCAGATAACTGATAAAAGGAGAGTAAGCAGAGGCCATGGTGTTCCCATTTTACCAGGATGCCAGAGGTCCAAACACCAGGGCCCATAAATCTAAACTCAACTGTGAGAACTCACTCATCTAGATGTTAGTCTGACAATATGCGTTAAATATAAACAGGGAGACAATCTGTATGTGACTAAGCAGGTGTCTGGTCCAGTCTCCTGCCTCTGGCTGTGATACCTGCTTCCAAGGGCCAGTATTCCTGTCATTATCCCTGTTTCTCTCTTAGCTGATACCTCAAGAAAAGCTACTACTCTCTTTTTCCTTCTAGATTGAGCCCTCAGAAGTCCATGGTCACGGGAAATCATGTTTTGTAAATTTGAGATCACATTAATCAACTCCCCTTATTCAATTATGTCTTGAAAATCCGGAAAGTTCAAGAAACATAACCCTAATTCAGTTTTCAAAGTGTTTTGTTTGCATGATCGTTAATGGTATAAACATGTAAGAGTTTATCTAGGCTTCCTGAGTCAATGAGATTTATCCTTAGCGGTAGACTCATCATAGCCATTCTTGATATGCACATCCTTGTGTGAATCTTCCTCCTTGAGTGTTGGTAGGATCTGTGATCTGCTTCTAAGTCACACAATATGGAGTAGGAGAGGGGATGGCATTCCTGTGACTGTTATCCTGTGGATGACTCAGTCTTGCTGCAAGAGTCTTGGACTCTAGAGACTTTCTTTGCTGGCTTGATAATAAGTGCCATGTTAATAATGGCCACAGAATAAGAACCTATAAAGCTAGTACAGGTGATCTCTGAGAGATGAGGGCAGCTTCTGTCCAAGAACCAGTAAGAAGCCAGAGACACCAGTCCCACAGTCTCAAAGAAGTGAATTCTGCTCATAAATTAAGAAAGAGGCAGATTCTGTTGAGACTGTAGGTGAGGATGTAGTTTGGATGGCAACTCAATTGTACCCTTATAGGACCTGACAGCAGACACTGCTGAACTGTGTCTTGAATCCTGACTCATACTAATCATGAGATAATAAATGTGTGCTATTTCTCACCAGAAATTTGTGGTAATTTGCTTCATTGTGATAGATAATTAGTATAACTAATTAGCCAAGAAACTGGCTACTTTTCTTTGGGGTCTTTTTTTTTTTTTTTTTTCCTAACTGCCTAGCTGATTCCTACCTCCTATTCTTATCATACCATCCTCTGAAGGGGTTACCCAAATTGCCAAACCAGTCAAAATGTCCTTGGGACTGTTAACAACATACTCTGTTCCAAAGGCCAAAAATGTCAAAAGTATTTGGGAACTTGTATCTAATCCTTAAAAGACTTTAGGGTTACCTCTTCAGAGGGCAGAATGTTAGAGTATCCAAAACCCCATAAAAATAAGTAAATGAAAGAAGAGAAAAAAAAAAAAAGAAAAAAATAATGGGGAGATATGGGAGGTGTTGGAAGGGAGGGAGTGAGCATAAATTTGATCAAAATACCTTATATGCATGTATGAAATTCTCAATAAAGTTTTTGTAAAAGTCAAAAAAAAAATTGAAAAGCCTGGCATTTTAATTAAATTGTAGAGTACTTGCCTGCCATTCATAAGGCTCTTTAGTGCATTGCCAGTATCCAAAAAGGGCCCCTCCCACCAAGAAAAAAAAAGCCCAAACTAAAAACAATTAAAAGCACAGATTTTTCTTCAGGTTAACCCTCCAGTGTGGCAAATGGTAGTCAGGTGATTAGAGGGTATCTACTCTTCAAAATGATTATATGGGAAGATGGGGAGGGTCAGCATATTGTCTGTGCTTAAGAATGTGTCAAACTTTAGTTTTCAATAAAATTAATTCCAGTTAAAAAAAAGAAAATTAGTGTAACTTTCTTCCCCCTAGATCCTGCTTACATGTCACTGGCAACAAGGCTCAACAGACAGTTTCGTTCACGTATCTGTGCCTCTCAAACCATTTCTTTTATAGAATAAATTTTTCTCAGGTTTGATTACTCTTAGATTTGCTTTTGTGGTGCTGGGAACCAAATTATGTCTTTGCACATCTTAAGCAAACACTGCACCTTCAGCACCACACTCCTACTCCTTGTTTCTTTCAGTTTTTTTTGTTTGTTTGATTGATTTGTTTTATTTGAGACTGGGATTTGTCCTGTAGCCCTGGCTGTTCTAGAATTCATAATCCTCCTCTTGCCTCAGTCTCCTGATGGCTGGGCTTGTAGGCATGTGCCACCAGACCCGTTTCTTTAGTTTCAATAGCTGGTGTCAGAGCATTTTCTTCAGAATTTTTGAATAATTCCTGTTTTGCCAGCAACGTTCCAAGAGTATACTGTTTACCGTAGCCTCAGTAGTAATGGACCCTTATAGAGGTTTATAATTATCTTCAGTCTGAAACACAGAAAAGATATCTGATTGTTACATTAACCTAAGGCACCAGTGAGTTTGAACGCATTTTGTTTCTTAATCACAGGGGTTAGTTTTTCTGTGGAGTGATCTTTCAAATTCTCTGCTTTTTTTTTTCCCCCATAGGTGTTTAAAATTTTTTAATCTTTTCTTGATGTTTTTTGGTGTGTGTGTGTGTGTGTGTGTGTGTGTGTGTGTGTGTGTGTGTATGTGTACGTGTGTGTACATGCCCCTGCACTTGTGTACAAGTTAGGGGAGGATGTCTGGTGTCCTGCTCTCTCATGTTCTACCTTATTCCATTGAGACAGAGTTTCTCACTGAACCTGGACCTAGTCTGGTGACCAGGAAGCCCAAGCAATCCTCCCATCTGTAACCCGCCAGCTCACAGGTGGGTGTAGCCATGCCCCATTTTTTAAAGGAGGTGCTGGGGATTTGAACTCAAGTCCTCATGCTTGTAAAGCATGGGTTCTTATCCATTAAGCCATCTCCCAGCTTCTGTAGGTGATTTCTTCCCTCCTCCTTTTAAATTCAGGTGTTAAACTTCTAGCTTGTCTGCTGTAGAATTTTTATCCAAATATATTTTCTTCTGTTGACTTTTTTTTAATTAAGGAAGTTTTCTAAAATAGTTCAATAGATTCATAGTTAATAAAATTTGAATTTACAGTTTTGCTTAAGATTTCTGATTTGTGGACCCTCTCCTCAAGATGCTTATAATTTTGAGTTTTTATTGTTTCTGGAATTTCTTTTTATATGCAACATAATTAAAGTTCAGCTTTATATCCTGCAGGCTGGGTATCCAATAGTGCTTGCTATCAAAATATCAATTGCCAAATTAAACAAAAGAGGTAGAAAATGAATAAATGCTTTATCATGAGAGCCTTTGAGAAATGACTTCTGAAATCTGCTTCTGGAAAGGTTCCTGGCTGGGGATGAAGCCATCTCTGTGTTTTTACTGTCTGTGAATAACAGTTCATTCCAATGCAACTAAAATGTTTGTTTTTCAAAATGTGGCCCCAGAACTACAGGCTTGATACCAGCTGAGAGTTTATTAGTAATTATTGCAAAAATCTCAACTATCCCCTTGACTGAATGAGTCACAATCTGCATTTTCATAGGTTCCCTGGCAATTTGTGCATATGTAAGTGCCTGAGCAGTGTTGTTGATGTGAAGCTCTGTAGCCCAGAAGAGACTTGAACAGCTCCCTCAAGGCCTTCAAAGCTGTTGCTGCAGAGTCTGTGCAGCACTCCTTTACACTGGCTTTAGCAGCTCTTGCTTTCTGTTATGTTGTATTAGTTTTGACAGATTTAACTGTTTTTCTTTTTTCCCCTTTAAAAGAAATTTTGACAAATATTTACTGTGCTGCACATTATTTTTGTGAATTTCATACAATATACTTTAATCATATTTAAATCCCCTCCCATGTCAGCACCCCCTTTCTAATCTGCCACCAATTTTCTGTATATATATATATATGCGGGGGGGTGTGGGTGTGTGTGAGTGTGTGTGTATGAAGGCCTATAGAATCAGGTTTGTGTTCCCAAATTCCCCTTGGTATGGTTTTATCCTTTGGTCCACCTACTAAGAGTCTCACAAATAAATGAGACTGAATCTTCTCTTCCCAGCAATCACTGGTTGCTAGTAGTTCCTCAGATAGGGTTGGCATTTCTCACCCACTTCTCAAAGTCTATGTTGGGATTTTGTCTGGCTTGGGCTTATGTGGTACTTGTCCATGTTGTTAGCATTGCTATGAGTTCCTATAAGTGACCAGTTGTATGGAAAACTCTCTTTCCTTCTGGTCATTCACCTCCTCTGGCTCCTACCGTCTTTCTACCTCCTCTTCTGCAATGATCCCTGTACCTTCGTAGAGGGGGCAGAAGTTTGATATAGGTGTCCTTCTCAAAGGTAAGCACGCTGCAGCCTCTTATTCTCTGCACATTGGCAAACATGAACTGTAGAACAAACTAGGAGAAATCAAGCTGGGTGCTTAACACAGAGAACATATACAACATATGGTGCTCAACACAGAGAACCATGATTACTTTCTTTTCAGCTGTCAGTCTCCTTGACTGTGTTTGTAGAAAGTGTGCCTATTTTGCTGATCCTTTTCAGAGCCACTTTTGTTTTGTCTACTGTCTTCACTCATGCTCTTGTTTAGTTCAGATTTTGGTTTATCTAATTCTCCTGGCTTCTTTTGCTTTATTTTTGTCCAATATCTAAGTAAATATTAAGTTGTTTTCTCTTTGTTTACAACCAAAACAAAAAATTTTAGGTTTTGTTCTATTTGTTAGTTTGTGGCCAAACCACTTTTCTTTGCTTTTCTCCTTTAGCTGCATGTTTAGAATTATGATCGTTAATGTCCAAGTTAATTAAATCATGTCATCTAAAATGTTTGTGTTATGAACACATGACATCCTCTTTAAACAACATTGAAAATCTTGTGTTCAATTATTTTTTTGAATTTTGTAAATGTTACATAAACTAACCAAAATTGTAAATTCTTTATATTTATTGAATTCATGAGTATTCAATTCTTTTCTCTCTTTATGTTTTTCTGCTTGCAATAGGTCTTCATATGTAGTCTAAGCTTACCTGAACTTAAAGTCCCCCATTCCCTTGTGTCTCCGTTTCCAAAGTGTTGAGATTATAGGCATGTGCCTCCATGCCTGGTCCTTTGCTTTTTATTTTTATTTAGGATATGTATGAAAGAAAGTCCTTTTTTGGTGTGATGGATAGAGATAGATACGTAGACAGATAGATGCTAGACAGATATATAGAGGTAAAATTTTGATTATGACTGTTCTTTCCATCTTTCAGTCTGAGGTCTTGGATTTGTTATTGGTTTAGAGATTTCCTTAAGATGGTGCACATGTTGGCTGCAAGGAAGAGACCTTGCTTCCTCCTTATTTATAGAGAGCTTTCTAGATATGAACGTCTTCTTTCCTTTTTCTCTATTTTCAGGTATAGACATTTGTATTCCTAATAGAGTTCCTTCCTTGTACCTGTTTGAATTTTGGATCTAGATCAGAATATATTCTCCCATCAGAACTATTCTGAACCAGTTATCCTTGTCTTATTTACCTTTCCTGTACAGTGGGTCATCCTCTGTTGATATCAAGTACCCGAATTTCATATATTTCCTGGGTCTGTGCTTTCAGAACCCAGCAATAATTACATGTCTATTATAACAGCTGCTCTACTATAGCACAATGTAGCTTAATATATAATATATACTTAAAATAGTTATAATAGTTAATATGGTACTTAAGTGTAATGATTTTTCTATATAATAGTTACATACATTTAATATTAAATATGATATCTAGTATAGCTATATTATTTTTCTTAAAATTCCCCTAATTTCTTATAAGCACTTGAGTTTGTTCTTATCTTTGATAATGAATTCCCACTAGTTTTTGCTTTGTATTCTTATTTATTTATTTTTATTTTATGTGTGTGAGTGCTGTGCTTGCATGTGTTTAAGTGCACCCATATCATGCAGTGACTGCAGAGGACAGAAGAGGGCATTGAATACCCTGGAACTGAAGTTATAGATGGTTGTTAGCTGCCAAGTGGGTGCTCTTAACTGCTGAGCCAGCCATCTTTCCAGCCCTGGTATATATTCTTTATTTTAAATACTTTATTATTTTTATTTTATTTTATGTGTGTGAGTGTGTTGCCTGCATGTCAGTAAGTGCACCTGTGTTGTATAGTCCCTGCAGAGGTCAGAAGAGGGCATCAGATCCCGTGGAACTGGAGTTAAGGATGGTTGTTAGCAACCATATGGATGCAAGGAACCAAACCCAGGTCCTCTGCAAGAGCAGCCAGAGCTCTAAACTGCTGAGCCACCTCTCCAGCCCCTTGCTATGCATTATTTATCTGTATCTTTAAGAGTGTTCTTCTCAGCAGCTTCTTTGATCATAGTTCTTTCTGGTGGTCTTTCAAAAAGCTCTCTGACATCCTGACCCCTTTGGTCTGTTATATTGAAAAGGACTTGCTATATATGCTCTCATCCAGTAAATGTTGAAACACTTCTTCCTCAGACCCTTCTTTATAAGAAGTTAGACCCAGGTTCATCTTTTAAAAAAATTTCTTTCTAGTGTGGCCCTTAAGATCTTCCCTCTTTGATATCTGTCTAACCCATGTCCTCAGATCCCAACATTCTTCTAAGGAAAACTCTTCCCCCAGCTTCGGAGAATTTGGATGCATCATTTTTGTCTATTATCTTTCTGTTTTGATACTAACTGATGTGCAGTGAGCTAGCTTGGCTTCCTTCATAAATGAGATGCTTAACAACAGTATCTTCTGGGACAGGCATTTATAATGCCCTCTTAATCCAGGAGTGTGCAAGCATTTTACCTAT